>NC_134495.1:1519473-1806973 GCF_040206685.1 Ascaphus truei
AAACACGAAGTGTCACGTTATACGGAGGGAAACACGAAGTGTCACGTTATACGGAGGGAAACACGAAGTGTCACGTTATACGGAGGGAAACACGAAGTGTCACGTTATACGGAGGGAAACACGGAAGTGTCACGTTATACGGAGGGAAACACGAAGTGTCACGTTATACGGAGGGAAACACGAAGTGTCACGTTATACGGAGGGAAACACGAAGTGTCACGTTATACGGAGGGAAACACGAAGTGTCCACGTTCTATACGGAGGGAAACACGAAGTGTCACGTTATACGGAGAGGGAAACACGAAGTGTCACGTTATACGGAGGGAAACACGAAGTGTCACGTTATACGGAGGGAAACACGAAGTGTCACGTTATACGGAGGGAAACACGAAGTGTCACGTTATACGGAGGGAAACACGAAGTGTCACGTTATACGGAGGGAAACACGAAGTGTCCACGTTATACGGAGGAAACACGAAGTGTCACGTTATACGGAGGGAAACACGAAGTGTCACGTTATACGGAGGGAACACGAAGTGTCACGTTATACGGAGGGAAACACGAAGTGTCACGTTATACGGAGGGAAACACGAAGTGTCACGTCTATACGGAGGGAAACACGAAGTGTCACGTTATACGGAGGGAAACACGAAGTGTCACGTTATACGGAGGGAAACACGGATGTGTCACGTTATACGGAGGGAAACACGAAGTGTCCACGTTATACGGAGGGAAACACGAGAGTGTCACGTTATACGGAGGGAAACCACGACGAAGTGTCACGTTATACGGAGGGAAACACGAAGTGTCACGTTATACGGAGGGAAACACGAAGTGTCACGTTATACGGAGGGAAACACGAAGTGTCACGTTATACGGAGGGAAACACGAAGTGTCACGTTATACGGAGGGAAACACGAAGTGTCACGTTATACGGAGGAAACACGAAGTGTCACGTTATACGGAGGGAAACACGAAGTGTCACGTTATACGGAGGGAAACACGAAGTGTCACGTTATACGGAGGGAAACACGAAGTGTCACGTTATACGGAGGGAAACACGAAGTGTCACGTTATACGGAGGGAAACACGGAAGTGTCACGTTATACGGAGGGAAACACGAAGTGTCACGTTATACGGAGGGAAACACGAGTGTCACGTTATACGGAGGGAAACACGAAGTGTCACGTTATACGGAGGGAAACACGAAGTGTCACGTTATACGGAGGGAAACACGAAGTGTCACGTTATACGGAGGGAAACACGGAAGTGTCACGTTATACGGAGGGAAACACGAAGTGTCACGTTATACGGAGGGAAACACGAAGTGTCACGTTATACGGAGGGAAACACGAAGTGTCACGTTATACGGAGGGAAACACGAAGTGTCACGTTATACGGAGGGAAACACGAAGTGTCACGTTATACGGAGGGAAACACGAAGTGTCACGTTACGAGGAACACGAGTCACGTTATACGGAGGGAAACACGAAGTGTCACGTTATACGGAGGGAAACACGAAGTGTCACGTTATACGGAGGGAAACACGAAGTGTCACGTTATACGGAGGGAAACACGAAGTGTCACGTTATACGGAGGGAAACACGAAGTGTCACGTTATACGGAGGGAAACACGAAGTGTCACGTTATACGGAGGGAAACACGGAGTGTCACGTTATACGGAGGGAAACACGAAGTGTCACGTTATACGGAGGGAAACACGAGTGTCACGTTATACGGAGGGAAACACGGAGTGTCACGTTATACGGAGGGAAACACGAAGTGTCACGTTATACGGAGGGAAACACGGAGTGTCACGTTATACGGAGGGAAACACGAAGTGTCACGTTATACGGAGGGAAACACGAAGTGTCACGTTATACGGAGGGAAACACGAAGTGTCACGTTATACGGAGGGAACACGAAGTGTCACGTTACGGGAGGGAAAGAGTGTCACGTTATACGGAGGAAACACGAGTGTCACGTTATACGGAGGGAAACACGAAGTGTCACGTTATACGGAGGGAAACACGGAGTGTCACGTTATACGGAGGGAAACACGAAGTGTCACGTTATACGGAGGGAACACGAAGTGTCACGTTATACGGAGGGAAACACGGAGTGTCACGTTATACGGAGGGAAACACGAAGTGTCACGTTATACGGAGGGAAACACGAGTGTCACGTTATACGGAGGGAAACACGAAGTGTCACGTTATACGGAGGGAAAACACGAAGTGTCACGTTATACGGAGGGAAACACGAAGTGTCACGTTATACGGAGGGAAACACGAAGTGTCACGTTATACGGAGGGAAACACGAGTGTCACGTATACGGAGGAAACACGAGTGTCACGTTATACGGAGGGAAACACGAAGTGTCACGTTATACGGAGGGAAACACGAGTGTCACGTTATACGGAGGGAAACACGAAGTGTCACGTTATACGGAGGGAAACACGAAGTGTCACGTTATACGGAGGGAAACACGAAGTGTCACGTTTATACGGAGGGAAACACGAAGTGTCACGTTATACGGAGGGAAACACGAAGTGTCACGTTATACGGAGGGGAAACACGAAGTGTCACGTTATACGGAGGGAAACACGAGTGTCACGTTATACGGAGGGAAACACGAAGTGTCACGTTATACGGAGGGAAACACGAAGTGTCACGTTATACGGAGGGAAACACGAAGTGTCACGTTATACGGAGGGAAACACGAGTGTCACGTTATACGGAGGGAAACACGAGTGTCACGTTATACGGAGGGAAACACGAAGTGTCACGTTATACGGAGGGAAACACGAGTGTCACGTTATACGGAGGGAAACACGAGTGTCACGTTATACGGAGGGAAACACGGAGTGTCACGTTATACGGAGGGAAACACGAAGTGTCACGTTATACGGAGGGAAACACGAAGTGTCACGTTATACGGAGGGAAACACGAAGTGTCACGTTATACGGAGGGAAACACGAAGTGTCACGTTATACGGAGGGAAACACGGAGTGTCACGTTATACGGAGGGAACACGAGTGTCACGTTATACGGAGGGAAACACGAAGTGTCACGTTATACGGAGGGAAACACGAAGTGTCACGTTATACGGAGGGAAACACGAGTGTCACGTTATACGGAGGGAAACACGAAGTGTCACGTTATACGGAGGGAAACACGGAGTGTCACGTTATACGGAGGGAAACACGAAGTGTCACGTTATACGGAGGGAAACACGAAGTGTCACGTTATACGGAGGGAAACACGAAGTGTCACGTTATACGGAGGGAAACACGGAGTGTCACGTTATACGGAGGGAAACACGAAGTGTCACGTTATACGGAGGGAAACACGAAGTGTCACGTTATACGGAGGGAAACACGAAGTGTCACGTATACGGAGGGAAACACGAAGTGTCACGTTATACGGAGGGAAACACGAAGTGTCACGTTATACGGAGGGAAACACGAAGTGTCACGTTATACGGAGGGAAACACGAGTGTCACGTTATACGGAGGGAAACACGAAGTGTCACGTTATACGGAGGGAAACACGAAGTGTCACGTTATACGGAGGGAAACACGAAGTGTCACGTTATACGGAGGGAAACACGAAGTGTCACGTTATACGGAGGGAAACACGAAGTGTCACGTTATACGGAGGGAAACACGGAGTGTCACGTTATACGGAGGGAAACACGAAGTGTCACGTTATACGGAGGGAAACACGAAGTGTCACGTTATACGGAGGGAAACACGGAGTGTCACGTTATACGGAGGGAAACACGAAGTGTCACGTTATACGGAGGGAAACACGAAGTGTCACGTTATACGGAGGGAAACACGAAGTGTCACGTTATACGGAGGGAAACACGAAGTGTCACGTTATACGGAGGGAAACACGAAGTGTCACGTTATACGGAGGGAAACACGAAGTGTCACGTTATACGGAGGGAAACACGAAGTGTCACGTTATACGGAGGGAAACACGAAGTGTCACGTTATACGGAGGGAAACACGAAGTGTCACGTTATACGGAGGGAAACACGAAGTGTCACGTTATACGGAGGGAAACACGGAAGTGTCACGTTATACGGAGGGAAACACGAAGTGTCACGTTATACGGAGGGAAACACGGAAGTGTCACGTTATACGGAGGGGAAACACGAAGTGTCACGTTATACGGAGGGAAACACGAAGTGTCACGTTATACGGAGGGAAACACGAGTGTCACGTTATACGGAGGGAAACACGAAGTGTCACGTTATACGGAGGGAAACACGAAGTGTCACGTTATACGGAGGGAAACACGAAGTGTCACGTTATACGGAGGGAAACACGAAGTGTCACGTTATACGGAGGGAAACACGAAGTGTCACGTTATACGGAGGGAAACACGAAGTGTCACGTTATACGGAGGAAACACGAAGTGTCACGTTATACGGAGGGAAACACGAAGTGTCACGTTATACGGAGGGAAACACGGAGTGTCACGTTATACGGAGGGAAACACGAAGTGTCACGTTATACGGAGGGAAACACGAAGTGTCACGTTATACGGAGGGAAACACGAAGTGTCACGTTATACGGAGGGAAACACGAAGTGTCACGTTATACGGAGGGAAACACGAAGTGTCACGTTATACGGAGGGAAACACGGAGTGTCACGTTATACGGAGGGAAACACGAAGTGTCACGTTATACGGAGGGAAACACGAAGTGTCACGTTATACGGAGGGAAACACGAAGTGTCACGTTATACGGAGGGAAACACGGAGTGTCACGTTATACGGAGGGAAACACGAAGTGTCACGTTATACGGAGGGAAACACGAAGTGTCACGTTATACGGAGGGAAACACGAAGTGTCACGTTATACGGAGGGAAACACGATGTGTCACGTTATACGGAGGGAAACACGAAGTGTCACGTTATACGGAGGGAAACACGAAGTGTCACGTTATACGGAGGGAAACACGAAGTGTCACGTTATACGGAGGGAAACACGAAGTGTCACGTTATACGGAGGGAAACACGGAGTGTCACGTTATACGGAGGGAAACACGAAGTGTCACGTTATACGGAGGGAAACACGAAGTGTCACGTTATACGGAGGGAAACACGAAGTGTCACGTTATACGGAGGGAAACACGAAGTGTCACGTTATACGGAGGGAAACACGAAGTGTCACGTTATACGGAGGGAAACACGGAGAGTCACGTTATACGGAGGGAAACACGAAGAGTCACGTTATACGGAGGGAAACACGAAGTGTCACGTTATACGGAGGGAAACACGAAGTGTCACGTTATACGGAGGGAAACACGAAGTGTCACGTTATACGGAGGGAAACACGAGTGTCACGTTATACGGAGGGAAACACGAAGTGTCACGTTATACGGAGGGAAACACGAAGTGTCACGTTATACGGAGGGAAACACGAAGTGTCACGTTATACGGAGGGAAACACGAAGTGTCACGTTATACGGAGGGAAACACGAAGTGTCACGTTATACGGAGGGAAACACGAAGAGTCACGTTATACGGAGGGAAACACGAAGTGTCACGTTATACGGAGGGAAACACGAAGTGTCACGTTATACGGAGGGAAACACGGAGTGTCACGTTATACGGAGGGAAACACGAAGTGTCACGTTATACGGAGGGAAACACGAAGTGTCACGTTATACGGAGGGAAACACGAAGTGTCACGTTATACGGAGGGAAACACGGAGTGTCACGTTATACGGAGGGAAACACGAAGTGTCACGTTATACGGAGGGAAACACGAAGTGTCACGTTATACGGAGGGAAACACGAAGAGTCACGTTATACGGAGGGAAACACGGAGTGTCACGTTATACGGAGGGAAACACGAAGTGTCACGTTATACGGAGGGAAACACGGAGTGTCACGTTATACGGAGGGAAACACGAAGTGTCACGTTATACGGAGGGAAACACGAAGTGTCACGTTATACGCAGGGAAACACGAAGTGTCACGTTATACGGAGGGAAACACGGAGTGTCACGTTATACGGAGGGAAACACGAAGTGTCACGTTATACGGAGGGAAACACGAAGTGTCACGTTATACGGAGGGAAACACGAAGTGTCACGTTATACGGAGGGAAACACGAAGTGTCACGTTATACGGAGGGAAACACGAAGTGTCACGTTATACGGAGGGAAACACGAAGTGTCACGTTATACGGAGGGAAACACGAAGTGTCACGTTATACGGAGGGAAACACGAAGAGTCACGTTATACGGAGGGAAACACGGAAGTGTCACGTTATACGGAGGGAAACACGAAGTGTCACGTTATACGGAGGGAAACACGAAGTGTCACGTTATACGGAGGGAAACACGAAGTGTCACGTTATACGGAGGGAAACACGAAGTGTCACGTTATACGGAGGGAAACACGATGTGTCACGTTATACGGAGGGAAACACGAAGAGTCACGTTATACGGAGGGAAACACGAAGTGTCACGTTATACGGAGGGAAACACGAAGTGTCACGTTATACGGAGGGAAACACGAAGTGTCACGTTATACGGAGGGAAACACGAAGTGTCACGTTATACGGAGGGAAACACGAAGTGTCACGTTATACGGAGGGAAACACGAAGTGTCACGTTATACGGAGGGAAACACGAAGTGTCACGTTATACGGAGGGAAACACGGAGTGTCACGTTATACGGAGGGAAACACGAAGTGTCACGTTATACGGAGGGAAACACGAGTGTCACGTTATACGGAGGGAAACACGAAGTGTCACGTTATACGGAGGGAAACACGAAGTGTCACAGTTATACGGAGGGAAACACGAAGTGTCACGTTATACGGAGGGAAACACGAAGTGTCACGTTATACGGAGGGAAACACGAAGTGTCACGTTATACGGAGGGAAACACGAAGTGTCACGTTATACGGAGGGAAACACGAAGTGTCACGTTATACGGAGGGAAACACGAAGTGTCACGTTATACGGAGGGAAACACGAAGTGTCACGTTATACGGAGGGAAACACGGTGTGTCACGTTATACGGAGGGAAACACGAAGTGTCACGTTATACGGAGGGAAACACGAAGTGTCACGTTATACGGAGGGAAACACGAAGTGTCACGTTATACGGAGGGAAACACGAAGTGTCACGTTATACGGAGGGAAACACGAAGTGTCACGTTATACGGAGGGAAACACGGAGTGTCACGTTATACGGAGGGAAACACGATGTGTCACGTTATACGGAGGGAAACACGAAGTGTCACGTTATACGGAGGGAAACACGGTGTGTCACGTTATACGGAGGGAAACACGAAGTGTCACGTTATACGGAGGGAAACACGAAGTGTCACGTTATACGGAGGGAAACACGGAGTGTCACGTTATACGGAGGGAAACACGAGTGTCACGTTATACGGAGGGAAACACGGAGTGTCACGTTATACGGAGGGAAACACGGAGTGTCACGTTATACGGAGGGAAACACGAAGTGTCACGTTATACGGAGGGAAACACGAAGTGTCACGTTATACGGAGGGAAACACGAAGTGTCACGTTATACGGAGGGAAACACGAAGTGTCACGTTATACGGAGGGAAACACGAAGAGTCACGTTATACGGAGGGAAACACGAAGTGTCACGTTATACGGAGGGAAACACGAAGTGTCACGTTATACGGAGGGAAACACGAAGTGTCACGTTATACGGAGGGAAACACGAAGTGTCACGTTATACGGAGGGAAACACGAAGTGTCACGTTATACGGAGGGAAACACGAAGTGTCACGTTATACGGAGGGAAACACGAAGTGTCACGTTATACGGAGGGAAACACGAAGTGTCACGTTATACGGAGGGAAACACGGAGTGTCACGTTATACGGAGGGAAACACGAAGTGTCACGTTATACGGAGGGAAACACGATGTGTCACGTTATACGGAGGGAAACACGAAGTGTCACGTTATACGGAGGGAAACACGATGTGTCACGTTATACGGAGGGAAACACGATGTGTCACGTTATACGGAGGGAAACACGAAGTGTCACGTTATACGGAGGGAAACACGAGTGTCACGTTATACGGAGGGAAACACGAAGTGTCACGTTATACGGAGGGAAACACGAAGTGTCACGTTATACGGAGGGAAACACGAAGTGTCACGTTATACGGAGGGAAACACGAAGAGTCACGTTATACGGAGGGAAACACGAAGTGTCACGTTATACGGAGGGAAACACGAAGTGTCACGTTATACGGAGGGAAACACGAAGTGTCACGTTATACGGAGGGAAACACGAAGTGTCACGTTATACGGAGGGAAACACGAAGTGTCACGTTATACGGAGGGAAACACGAAGTGTCACGTTATACGGAGGGAAACACGAAGTGTCACGTTATACGGAGGGAAACACGAAGAGTCACGTTATACGGAGGGAAACACGAAGTGTCACGTTATACGGAGGGAAACACGAAGTGTCACGTTATACGGAGGGAAACACGAAGTGTCACGTTATACGGAGGGAAACACGAAGTGTCACGTTATACGGAGGGAAACACGAAGTGTCACGTTATACGGAGGGAAACACGAAGTGTCACGTTATACGGAGGGAAACACGAAGTGTCACGTTATACGGAGGGAAACACGAAGAGTCACGTTATACGGAGGGAAACACGGAGTGTCACGTTATACGGAGGGAAACACGAAGAGTCACGTTATACGGAGGGAAACACGAAGTGTCACGTTATACGGAGGGAAACACGAAGTGTCACGTTATACGGAGGGAAACACGAAGTGTCACGTTATACGGAGGGAAACACGAAGTGTCACGTTATACGGAGGGAAACACGAAGTGTCACGTTATACGGAGGGAAACACGAAGAGTCACGTTATACGGAGGGAAACACGGTGTCACGTTATACGGAGGGAAACACGAAGAGTCACGTTATACGGAGGGAAACACGAAGTGTCACGTTATACGGAGGGAAACACGAAGAGTCACGTTATACGGAGGGAAACACGAAGTGTCACGTTATACGGAGGGAAACACGAAGTGTCACGTTATACGGAGGGAAACACGAAGTGTCACGTTATACGGAGGGAAACACGATGTGTCACGTTATACGGAGGGAAACACGAAGTGTCACGTTATACGGAGGGAAACACGAAGTGTCACGTTATACGGAGGGAAACACGAAGAGTCACGTTATACGGAGGGAAACACGAAGTGTCACGTTATACGGAGGGAAACACGAAGTGTCACGTTATACGGAGGGAAACACGAAGTGTCACGTTATACGGAGGGAAACACGAAGTGTCACGTTATACGGAGGGAAACACGAAGAGTCACGTTATACGGAGGGAAACACGAAGTGTCACGTTATACGGAGGGAAACACGAAGTGTCACGTTATACGGAGGGAAACACGAAGTGTCACGTTATACGGAGGGAAACACGAAGTGTCACGTTATACGGAGGGAAACACGAAGTGTCACGTTATACGGAGGGAAACACGAAGTGTCACGTTATACGGAGGGAAACACGAAGTGTCACGTTATACGGAGGGAAACACGAAGTGTCACGTTATACGGAGGGAAACACGTAGTGTCACGTTATACGGAGGGAAACACGAAGTGTCACGTTATACGGAGGGAAACACGAAGTGTCACGTTATACGGAGGGGAAACACGAAGTGTCACGTTATACGGAGGGAAACACGTAGTGTCACGTTATACGGAGGGAAACACGAAGTGTCACGTTATACGGAGGGAAACACGAAGTGTCACGTTATACGGAGGGAAACACGAAGTGTCACGTTATACGGAGGGAAACACGAAGTGTCACGTTATACGGAGGGAAACACGAAGTGTCACGTTATACGGAGGGAAACACGGAGTGTCACGTTATACGGAGGGAAACACGAAGTGTCACGTTATACGGAGGGAAACACGAAGTGTCACGTTATACGGAGGGAAACACGAAGTGTCACGTTATACGGAGGGAAACACGAAGTGTCACGTTATACGGAGGGAAACACGAAGAGTCACGTTATACGGAGGGAAACACGAAGTGTCACGTTATACGGAGGGAAACACGAAGTGTCACGTTATACGGAGGGAAACACGAAGTGTCACGTTATACGGAGGGAAACACGATGTGTCACGTTATACGGAGGGAAACACGAAGTGTCACGTTATACGGAGGGAAACACGAAGTGTCACGTTATACGGAGGGAAACACGGAGTGTCACGTTATACGGAGGGAAACACGAAGTGTCACGTTATACGGAGGGAAACACGAAGTGTCACGTTATACGGAGGGAAACACGAAGTGTCACGTTATACGGAGGGAAACACGAAGTGTCACGTTATACGGAGGGAAACACGAAGTGTCACGTTATACGGAGGGAAACACGAAGTGTCACGTTATACGGAGGGAAACACGAAGTGTCACGTTATACGGAGGGAAACACGAAGAGTCACGTTATACGGAGGGAAACACGAAGTGTCACGTTATACGGAGGGAAACACGAAGTGTCACGTTATACGGAGGGAAACACGAAGTGTCACGTTATACGGAGGGAAACACGAAGTGTCACGTTATACGGAGGGAAACACGAAGTGTTACGTTATACGGAGGGAAACACGAAGTGTCACGTTATACGGAGGGAAACACGAAGAGTCACGTTATACGGAGGGAAACACGGAGTGTCACGTTATACGGAGGGAAACACGGAGTGTCACGTTATACGGAGGGAAACACGAAGTGTCACGTTATACGGAGGGAAACACGAAGTGTCACGTTATACGGAGGGAAACACGAAGTGTCACGTTATACGGAGGGAAACACGAAGTGTCACGTTATACGGAGGGAAACACGAAGTGTCACGTTATACGGAGGGAAACACGAAGTGTCACGTTATACGGAGGGAAACACGAAGTGTCACGTTATACGGAGGGAAACACGAAGTGTCACGTTATACGGAGGGAAACACTAAGTGTCACGTTATACGGAGGGAAACACGAAGTGTCACGTTATACGGAGGGAAACACGAAGTGTCACGTTATACGGAGGGAAACACGAAGTGTCACGTTATACGGAGGGAAACACTAAGTGTCACGTTATACGGAGGGAAACACGAAGTGTCACGTTATACGGAGGGAAACACGAAGTGTCACGTTATACGGAGGGAAACACGAAGTGTCACGTTATACGGAGGGAAACACGAAGTGTCACGTTATACGGAGGGAAAGCCGCCCCCCGATCTCAGCAGCAGAAACATTGCCTAAAGCCTTCTACAATCCGCTTCAACGATCGCTGCCCTAATGTGCAGGGAATGAATGTTGTTATATAAAGGCACCGTGCCACTACTTTTTAAATCCACTTTGACCTGTAAAGTGCTTTTACTTTTGTCTTTGCATAACATTACAAACACGTCTTTGTGAAACTCTCCCAGGCTTTTCTTATTTGCACGGATATTGATGTCACGTTTTTGGTGATCCTCTTTAAATTGTACATTTCAAAAGACTTCCCTCATCACCGCAGCTTTGTGTATTTATAAAATGTGTTACCAGGAAGTAACACACTGAGAGTTACCTCTCGTTCTCACGCATGTCCTGGGCACAGAGTTATGGTGACAAATACATGGTTACAAATACATGGTTACAAATACATGGTTACAATAAGTGAGCAGGGTATACATTATATACAAGACATTGCAAGCATAGTTAGAGATAATATATATTATAAGCGTATATAACAGTTACAGACCAGATTAAAATGTGAGACCGCTTTAGTTTTGAAATCTTTGGAATCGCTGTTGCATTAATTACATACAGTATGTATGTATAGTATATGTTTATTTATATGGTGCCACCTATGTGATGATATACACATGGGAAGTTGGGAATCCCTGTCCTACAGAGCTTACAATCTAAATGGACTAATGGGAGACCTACAGAATACAGTAGGAGCAGGTGTAGCATAAAACATTTAGTAGGGACCAGCAGGTGCCTCGGGAGCGGCACTAAGGTGTAGCTGTGCTGTGTGTAACCCCGGTCTGCACACCTGCCCGTATCCGCAACGCTCCGTACGTCACAATCTCTTTACTCGCGGGTTCATCCCGACTTGATTCCCTTCCAGAAATAACCACGTAATAGTCCCACGCGTGTGGGGAGAAATATATCTGCAGCGGGCGCGTTAACCCCGTGGCTGCCACATGACGTAGTTGCCACGTTGTGATGTCTGGCAATCTAGGGGACCCCGTATGCGATTTATTTCTCTAGCGGAGATTGCGCTGTGGAGCGCAGAACACCATGTGACTGTTTGTGGAATGGAATCGGCGCGACCTCTTCCACATCGGTGACGTCCGTAATCCTGCGAATGGTTAATATACATGCGACTGTGCTCAGCCAGTTTATCTGACGTTATCCGTGTGTGAGGTGCCTCCACACCCGCTAATTGTATCTACCAGGTACTGTAGCGCTGCTTTGTAAATAAGGCTTTTTGTGCGTTTCCTGCACCCAATAGTAACATGCCGGAGAAGCTTGTATTAGGCCACGCTTAAAGTCGCAGCTAGGGCGACGGCGCGTCAAAACAAGTTCATTTAATCCATCGCGTGCGCCTATAGTGGGCACGACCGCGACACAGCGACCAAAATCGGTGAAATCAATGGAAATGTATTTTTTCGACGACCGCCGCCGCGTGACGTCAGCAGCACATGAGCCGTTCAGCCAATGAGGGCGAACCCCTCACGGACACGCCACGCCCCCCGGTCGCCGTCTCTTGTCTCCTACACTATAAACCGAAATCATAATTACAGCCGCGCCGACGAGTATTCTAAAACTTATCTGGGGCTATCACCAAAAAAACTCAGGTACATGCTGGGTACAAACTGAATGGGACTGCCAGGGACCCCCACTGTGTTAATCCGATGGGCCATTAGTCTTTCTGCAGAAATGCCACTGAAATGTGGCAGCATGTGCCCGGCATGTACCCGGCATGTACCCAGCATGTACCCGGCATGTACCCAGCATGTACCCGCATGTACCCAGCATGTACTCAGCATGTACCCGGCATGTACCCAGCATGTACTCAGCATGTACCCAGCATGTACCCGGCATGTACCCAGCATGTACCCGGCATGTACCCAGCATGTACCCGGCATGTACCCAGCATGTACCCAGCATGTACCCGGCATGTACCCAGGATGTACCCAGGATGTACCCAGGATGTACCCAGCATGTACCCAGCATGTACCCGGCATGTACCCGGCATGTACCCAGCATGTACCCGGCATGCACCCAGCATGTACCCGGCATGCACCCAGCATGTACCCGGCATGTACCCGGCATGTACCCGGCATGTACCCAGCATGTGCCCGGGATGTGCCCGGCATGTACCCGGCATGTACCCGGCATGTACCCAGCATGTACCCGGCATGTACCCAGCATGTGCCCAGCATGTGCCCGGCATGTACCCGACATGTGCCCGACATGTGCCCGGCATGTACCCGACATGTACCCAGCATGTACCCGGCATGTACCCAGCATGTACCCGGCATGTACCCGGCATGTACCCAGCATGTACCCGGCATGTACCCGGCATGTACCCGGCATGTACCCAGGATGTACCCGGCATGTACCCAGCATGTACCTGAGTCTTGTTGGTGATAGCCCCAGATTTTCCCAGGCAAGTTTTAGAATACTCGTCGGCGCACCTGTACAACAGCGACGGATGACATCACGCCGTAGCCAGGACTATAAGCGCGACCTTATACAAATTGCCACACTAGCTGTGTAACCGCGACTACAACGCATGGTGGGAAACAATGTGCATAGAGTACAGATGTGTAACGGCCTCTGGTTTACTTTACGGCAAAAACGGGACAAATGCCGCACATGCGCAGACGCGAGCTCCGACTGCGCACGCACGAGCTTGCTGGCCGCTCGTGCACGATCGGCACTTGATGACCACTTGCGCGATCGGCACTTGATGACTGCTTGAGCGATTGGAACTTGCCGGTCGCGCATGCGCCATGCGATCGTAAAGTCCCGATCACGCATGCCAGGACAGTGGGCAGAGAAGTCGGGACCCGGGACAAACGGCCAAAACCACATCTGGTCACCCTATTTATAGTCCATGCAAATATCTGAAGGGTGGTACGTATATCTTTATGTATATAGCGCCCGCAGTGTACTCTGCGCTTTACAAGAGAGACAATACAGGGAATATAATATACATTCCCTGAATGTGAAGGGACACAGAGCTGAGCACGAGGCGCCCAGCCCCTGTAACGCGTGGTTATTACACAGAATATGCTTAATTACCTCCCATGCTTGTGAGTGAGACTATTGTTTATTTTATATAATGACTGACATTTTCCCTCTATATATTGTCTTTTTCTTGTCCTCCTGTAGGAGATCAAGTGAAAAAAAAAGACAAAGACTGAGAGAAAAACAGAGAGCGCAAACAAATGTATTTTTCTGGGTGAGTGTATCCCATACACAGTGTCAGGGTGTTCACAGGGAGGGTATATCTATACTGCCCCAGAGTAAACAGATTGCACTATTGTATCTCTTTCTCATTTCTCCTATACTATATAAATCTACCCATCGGGGGCAAAATAGCCATTCTTCTTGTGGAGAAGCAAGAAGTATAAAGAGTTTAACATGGTTCTACCCACGTCACGGTGTCTCCCTATCAGCAGGTTCTACCCACGTCACGGTGTCTCCCTATCAGCAGGTTCTAACCACGTCACGGTGTCTCCCTATCAGCAGGTTCTACCCACGTCACGGTGTCTCCCCATCAGCAGGTTCTACCCACGTCACGGTGTCTCCCCATCAGCAGGTTCTACCCACGTCACGTGCCGCCCTATCAGCAGGTTCTACCCACGTCACGGTGTCTCCCTATCAGCAGGTTCTACCCACGTCACGGTGCCGCCCTATCAGCAGGTTCTACCCACGTCACGGTGTCTCCCTATCAGCAGGTTCTACCCACGTCACGGTGTCTCCCTATCAGCAGGTTCTACCCACGTCACGGTGTCTCCCTATCAGCAGGTTCTACCCACGTCACGGTGTCTCCCTATCAGCAGGTTCTACCCACGTCACGGTGTCTCCCTATCAGCAGGTTCTACCCACGTCACGGTGCCGCCCTATCAGCAGGTTCTAACCACGTCACGGTGCCGACCTATCAGCAGGTTCTACCCACGTCACGGTGTCTCCCTATCAGCAGGTTCTACCCACGTCACGGTGTCTCCCTATCAGCAGGTTCTACCCACGTCACGGTGTCTCCCTATCAGCAGGTTCTACCCACGTCACGGTGTCTCCCTATCAGCAGGTTCTACCCACGTCACGGTGTCTCCCTATCAGCAGGTTCTACCCACGTCACGGTGCCGCCCTATCAGCAGGTTCTAACCACGTCACGGTGCCTCCCTATCAGCAGGTTCTACCCACGTCACGGTGTCTCCCTATCAGCAGGTTCTACCCACGTCACGGTGTCTCCCTATCAGCAGGTTCTACCCACGTCACGGTGTCTCCCCATCAGCAGGTTCTACCCACGTCACGGTGTCTCCCCATCAGCAGGTTCTACCCACGTCACGGTGTCTCCCTATCAGCAGGTTCTACCACGTCACGGTGTCTCCCTATCAGCAGGTTCTACCCACGTCACGGTGTCTCCCTATCAGCAGGTTCTACCCACGTCACGGTGTCTCCCTATCAGCAGGTTCTACCCACGTCACTGTGTCTCCCTATCAGCAGGTTCTACCCACGTCACGGTGTCTCCCTATCAGCAGGTTCTACCCACGTCACGGTGTCTCCCTATCAGCAGGTTCTACCCACGTCACTGTGTCTCCCTATCAGCAGGTTCTACCCACGTCACGGTGTCTCCCTATCAGCAGGTTCTACCCACGTCACTGTGTCTCCCTATCAGCAGGTTCTACCCACGTCACGGTGTCTCCCTATCAGCAGGTTCTACCCACGTCACGGTGTCTCCCTATCAGCAGGTTCTACCCACGTCACTGTGTCTCGATATCAGCAGGTTCTACCCACGTCACGGTGTCTCCCTATCAGCAGGTTCTACCCACATCACGGTGTCTCCCTATCAGCAGGTTCTACCCACATCACGGTGTCTCCCTATCAGCAGGTTCTAACAACGTCACGGTGCCGCCCTATCAGCAGGTTCTACCCACGTCACGGTGTCTCCCTATCAGCAGGTTCTACCCACGTCACGGTGTCTCCCTATCAGCAGGTTCTACCCACGTCACGGTGTCTCCCCATCAGCAGGTTCTACCCACGTCACGGTGTCTCCCTATCAGCAGGTTCTAACCACGTCACGGTGTCTCCCTATCAGCAGGTTCTACCCACGTCACGGTGTCTCCCTATCAGCAGGTTCTAACAACGTCACGGTGCCGCCCTATCAGCAGGTTCTACCCACGTCACGGTGTCTCCCTATCAGCAGGTTCTACCCACGTCACGGTGTCTCCCTATCAGCAGGTTCTACCCACGTCACGGTGTCTCCCTATCAGCAGGTTCTACCCACGTCACGGTGTCTCCCTATCAGCAGGTTCTACCCATGTCACGTTGCCGCCCTAGCAGCAGGTTCTAACCACGTCACGGTGTCTCCCTATCAGCAGGTTCTACCCATGTCACGTTGCCGCCCTAGCAGCAGGTTCTAACCATGTTACGGTGCCGCCCTATCAGCAGGTTTTTTATTGACTAGTTTTCAGTCCAATGTGCTTTGCGTCCCACCCAATCCCTGGGGACGGCCTATCTCCCAAATCCTTGTAGAGCAGCTGAGTTTTCAGAGTTTCTTAACCCCCTCCGCCCCGTCCTTTCTATCTTAACACCGTCATTTCAATGATATTCATCAGGACTTTTCTGTTTCACAGACATATTGATTTTACGATGGCCTATGAACCAAGCATTGCAAATGGCTTTTTGTGGCTCAAAATTGACACGTGGAATCTTACTAATATTACTAATAAAATAAAAACAATGTGCTTAAAACAATACTGCATGTAATGAAAAAATGAAATCAACTAAAAGTGTACCTATTATATCTATTAATTAAAGTACAAAATAGAGGGCCAGGTATTTACCAGGAAGAAACACATTGAGAGCTACCTCTTGTTTTCAGGTATGTCCTGCGCACAGAGTTTTGATGATAATACATGGTTACATTAAATGAACACGGTTATATTATATATGTATGACATTGCATGAACAGTTACAGATAATATATGTTACAGGCGTATGTAACAGTTACAGACCACATTAAAATGTGAGACGGCTTTAGTTTTTAAATAACTTAGACTGGAGGCGGTTTTGAGAGTCTCAGGTAGACTGTTCCAGTTGTGAAACAGTGACAGATTAACATTACAATGTCATTTTTAACTCATTTAGGATAAAAAAACAAATTTACTGAAACTGAGTTCCTTTGGATGATTTAATTTCAGCTCCTCTTTCATAACTGTTAAACAGAATAAGGTGAGCTCGAACCTACCCCAATAACACTATATAACTTTCAAAACCTTATGGAGTATGCTGTTTAATGTCTGGTTATACCCATGTGTCAGCTTCACGTTGCAAATCCAGCAACCGTCCTCGTACTGACGTGACACTAAAGGTCCACATCAGCTCAGGTATCTGTGAGTGGGTTACTGGCCATGCACTTCTTTAACCGAGGCTGTGCTGAAAAGCTGTGTAATGCGGCAGGCATACGCTTGTAGGGGTCCATGTTAGAATGGATAAGAAGCAAAAGATGACACTGTGCTCATTTGCATGTCATTACCCAAAATTAGGGTGACCAGATTTTGAAAATGAAAAACCGGGACAAAAAAAAAATTATTAATACAACAAATAACATTACTAAAAAAGAATATTATAATGATATTTATCTAATAGTGTCACCATTGATGCTGTATTATTCATTCTACCTCTTCCCATTCTCTCTCTACCTTCTCCCCCATCACGGCCGCCAACAGAAATCATGCGCGCCCCCCCCCAAAAAAAAATCTACTCGCCCAACAGAAAAATCTACTCACTACCTAGCCCCGCACCTAACCCCACCCATTTAAAAAAAATTGAATAAATTCCAAGTAAGAACTAATAACAGGATTCGTTTTTATACATAACAATTTATTTATTGTATTACACTTATACTGTACTACAATTAATCCTTGTTGCGTGTGTGTGTGTGTGTGTGTGTGTGTGTGTGTCGGATGACCTCACTAAATCGGAAAAGAGTCAGATGTGAATGATTCTGGACCCATTAACCAGTGGTCAGGATGCCCCCTCCTCACAATTTCTAAAGCAGCAATCCCACCTGGGATCTTACCTGATCCGCAGTCCTTCAAGGTACTATACTGGAGGGGAGGTGTTCCCTACCTGTCTTCCGATGTCTCCCATGTGAAGCTTGAGTCAGATCTGGAAGAAAGCAGTATAGGTTTATACTATACGAAATCGGTGTAGGTATACAGAAGTTAAGATAAGACATGGAGAGAGTGGGTGAGACAGGGAGGGAGAGAGAGGGGAGGGAGGGAGGGGGGGCGAGGGAGGTGACAGGGAGGGAGGCAGGGGGGGAGAGGGAGGTGACAGGGAGGGAGGAAGGGGGGGGGGCGAGGGAGGTGACAGGGAGGGAGGGAGGGGGAGGGGGGGCGAGAGAGGTGACAGGGAGGGAGGGGGGCGAGAGAGGTGACAGGGAGGGAGGGAGGGAGGGGGGGCGAGAGGTGACAGGGAGGGAGGGGGGGCAAGAGAGGTGACAGGGAGGGAGGGAGGGGGGACGAGAGAGGTGACAGGGAGGGAGGGTGAGAGAGGTGACAGGGAGGGAGGGCGAGAGAGGTGACAGGGAGGGAGGGAGGTGACAGGGAGGGAGGGAGGGAGAGAGGTGACAGGGAGGGAGAGAGGTCACAGGGAGGGAGGGAGAGAGGTGACAGGGGGAGGGAGGGAGGTGACTGGGAGGGAGGTGACTGGGAGGGAGGGAGAGAGGTGACTGGGAGGGAGGGAGAGAGGTGACAGGGAGGGAGGTGAAAGGGAGGGAGGTGATAGGGAGGGAGGTGACAGGGAGGGAGGGAGGTGACAGGGAGGGAGGGAGGTGACAGGGAGGGGGGGAGGGAGGTGACAGGGAGGGAGGGAGGTGACAGGGAGGGGGGGAGGGAGGTAACAGGGACGGGGGGAGGTGATAGGGAGGGAGGTGACAGGGAGGGGTGGAGGGAGGTGACAGGGAGGGGGGGAGGGAGGTGACAGGGAGGGGGGGAGGTGACAGGGAGTGGGGGGAGGTGACAGGGAGGGAGGGAGAGAGGTGACAGGGAGGGGGGGGCGAGAGGTGACAGGGAGGGAGGGAGGGAGGGAGGGAGAAAGGGAGAGAGGCGACAGGGAGAGAGGTGACAGGGAGGGAGGGAGAGAGGTGACAGGGAGGGAGGGAAGGAGAGAGGTGACAGGGAGAGAGGTGACAGGGAGGGAGGGGAGAGAGGCGACAGGGAGGGAGGGAAGGAGAGAGGTGACAGGGAGAGAGGTGACAGGGAGGGAGGTGACAGGGAGGGAGGTAGGTGACAGGAAGGGAGGGAGTTGACAGGGAAGGAGGGAGGTGACAGAGAATGAGGGAGGTGACAGGGAGGGAGGGAGAGAGGTGACAGGGAGGGAGGGAGAGAGAGAGGGGGAGAGGTGACAGGTATGGAGAGGATGACAGGGAGGGGGCGAGAGACACACACACACACAGAGACACACACCCAGACAGAGACACACCCAGACAGAGAGACACACCCAGAAAATTATATAAATAATTTATTGACATTAATTAAAATTAAATAAAAAATGAAGACATTAATTGGACATTCCTCATTGTCATTCCTGACCTGACCTTGGGGCTTGTTTATATAATATAAAAATGTGCTAAATAAATAGCAGGGGAAAGCAGAAATATGGTTGTGCATTATTATAAATATATATGTTGCTACTTACAGTACACTTACAGTACTTATTGTACAGACTGTGTCACACGTGCAGCGGCAGCTTTGCCTCTGAGCAGCTCCACTGTCTGACACACCTTCTCCTGTGCTCCTCGTGGCAGTCACTGTCACAGGTCAGTGACATCACTGCCATCCCATGGATCACTGCGGCCCCTCCCACCCGGCATCTGTCCAATCCCCTGCCGTCTTGCTGAGCTGCTCCCATCCTCCTCAAATGGCCACCAATCTCCTGCACCGTTACTCCCTGGTAGTGTAGTGTGGTGTGCTCTGCTCATACTCTGCCCCCCGGCTCTCGGCATTCTCACCCAATCCCGTGCATTTTAGCATTCTACTATGAAGGAGTATGCCGGGGCGGGGGCTTTGTAGAATTCCGGCCGGCACGCAGGGGATTGGTTGAAGGATGTCTAAAGCCCAACCCCCCCGCATTCTATTCTACAAGTGAAAAAACTCACCAGCTGAGTCCCGCACCCTCCTCGCGCAGCTCCGCCGCCGCAGACTAGCGCGCCGCCGCCCGCTCCACATCACATCTAAGTACCGGGGCAAAGGCCAAAACCCGGGACAGGCAGGCTACCGGGACAGTAATGAAAAAACCGGGACTGTCCCGGCAAAATCGGTACAAGTGGTCACCCTACCCAGAATCCCTCGCTGCATGGGAAGCACTGTATACTAGGAGATAATGGTGACAGGTAGGTTTGCAGTGAATGTGCTCACAACGTGGGATTTTTAATTACTCTTCCCTAGGGAATTAGCCGTACATTTATGGTAAACAAATACAGAATCCCTGTGCTCCTCCCAGACTGGCGTGCCATTTATTAGTGAACTTCGACATTTTGATCCTAAGTTTTTTTAACACAAGGTCATTTAGTCGCATCTTTTGATCAAAAAATGATTATAACCTGCTCACCCCCGTCAGGCTAAACGCCACTTAAGCAGATACAGCACCTCCACTAAATGCATAATATTTCTTATTGTCCTATGGACTAAACATCGTAAAATATGTGAAAGTGCCTAAAGGGTTAAATGAATGCAGTGTTTATGCAAGCTGTGATTTGGTGCGATTAAAACTGGCAAAAAAACAGAAATCAAATTCTCATAACTGTATACTGAAAGCTCTAATTTCCACCAACATGTGGGTGAAAAAATAGAATTGTCTTTCCAATTGCTAAAAATAAAACTTATGGCAAAATCAGACTATCAAAAGGTTTCGCAGAAGGTTTTTTTTTTTTTTTTACAAAAAACATACTGTTATTACAACAGCTTGTAATATCGGATAGACAAGTTACATCGTGCACACATCGTGCACACATCGTGCACACATCGTGCACACATCGTGCACACATCGTGCACACATCGTGCACACATCGTGCACACATCGTGCACACATGCTCCGGGCAGTGCTAGTGTTATAGCAGAGTTCTAATCGCTCTAGTCGTAAGAACGCCATTCTGCAAGCTGACATTGTGCGTGTTATCTATGGGCTCCATGTTTACTACTGCAATATTTTATAATGATTTAAACCCACCATACAAATAACTTACACACAGACTGAAGCTGCATACTGTACTTATAGTATATCAATAATTAAAGACTGCAGAATAGGTCTTGATAATTGAATGGAAAATAAACGTATTTTTCTGAGTCTTCAGGACATTTAATTTCTAAAAATGTCTTTTCTGATCATACAGTAGGATTTGCAAAACCAATGTTCTTCAGCTAATTTCTATAGGGGGGATGTCAGACCCCTTCCCTAACACGTATATGAAAATACAGCTGCAGCGGCCGTTATTCGAACACTTCACGCGGTGTATACATCGGAATACCCATGTCATGGCGTGTGATCTCTTCCAACCGTCCCGCCTTAAGACGCGAGTGCAGAAAATTGCATTTTAGTGTTCTGGTTTTAAACACCTGAAATATACACAGTAGCACAGTGACAGAGTGACACAGTGACACAGTGACACAGTAGCACAGTGACACAGTAGCACAGTGGCACAGTGACACAGTAGCACAGTGACACAGTAGCACAGTAACAGAGTGACACAGTAGCACAGTGACACAGTAGCACAGTGATACAGTAGCACAGTGACACAGTAGTACAGTGACACAGTAGCACAGTAACAGAGTGACACAGTAACAGAGTGACACAGGTAACAGAGTGACACAGTAGCACAGTGACACAGTAGCACAGTTGACACAGTAGCACAGTAACAGAGTGACACAGTAACAGAGTGACACAGTAGCACAGTGACACAGTAGCACAGTGACACAGTAGCACAGTGACACAGTAGCACAGTAGCACAGTAACACAGTAGCACAGTGACACAGTAGCACAGTGACACAGTAGCACAGTGACACAGTAGCACAGTAACAGAGTGACACAGTAACAGAGTGACACAGTAGCACAGTGACACAGTAGCACAGTGACACAGTAGCACAGTGACACAGTAGCACAGTAGCACAGTAACACAGTAGCACAGTGACACAGTAGCACAGTGACACAGTAGCACAGTGACACAGTAGCACAGTAACAGAGTGACACAGTAACACAGTGCTGTACACTTTGCATTCATTCATTTCATTGCAACCAAAGAAACAAAATCCATGAAATTCAAACAAAGCATCCGCGATAAGCGCGGGTCCCTGGGGCGATTGGCCGCGTTCATGCCGCGTGGAGTACAGCAGATCACAAGAAAACGGCGCTGTGATTTGTTTGAATAACGGCCGCTGCAGCTGTAGGTGAGCACTGTATATGGAGGGAACTTAGAGGGATAATTCCTCCTAGGACTAACGTGTACTAATAAAGATTAGGATCCTGTAGCACACAGAGGGGCCTATTCTAGGAGCTGAATAACTAACTCATCGAGCTTTTTGAGCACTTCCCGTACGATTTGGCAGATTTGCTATTCAGAAAGCCTCGGTGAGTTACCAAACTCGTACAGGGAGTGTATTTCCCCGAGCAGTCTCTCTCCTGCCCAAACACATCGCGCTGGGAGCTGGAAAACAGCTCCAACTCGCATGTTTTCTAGATCACGCTATTCTAGTAGCTCCGATGAGATAATCGGAGATCTGAAATAGCCCAAGGGCGGCGAGAAGAGATTTCCGAGTAGGACTTACAAAAATTTTTTTCTCCTGCATCGGAGTGAAGCCGGGAGTCTCCGGAGCAGATACACATTAATACCAGCTCCGGAGACCC
This sequence comes from Ascaphus truei, assembly GCF_040206685.1. Classification (NCBI taxonomy): domain Eukaryota; kingdom Metazoa; phylum Chordata; class Amphibia; order Anura; family Ascaphidae; genus Ascaphus; species Ascaphus truei. The sequence goes on from NC_134495.1 coordinate 1,542,643, forward strand.
CCGCATTAATACCAGCTCCAGAGTCCCCCGCATTAAATACCAGCTCCGGAGACCCCCGCATTAATACCAGCTCGGAGACCCCTGCATTAATACCAGCTCCGGAGACCCCCGCATTAATACCAGCTCCGGAGACCCCCCCGCATTAATACCAGCTCCGGAGAACCCCCGCATTAATACCAGCTCCGGAGACCCCCCGCATTAATACCAGCTCCGGAGACCCCCGCATTAATACCAGCTCCGGAACAGATACACATATATACCAGCTCCGGAGACCCCCGCATTAATACCAGCTCCGGAGACCCCCCCCGCATTAATACCAGCTCCGGGAGACCCCCCGCATTAATACCAGCTCCGGAGACCCCACCGCATTAATACCAGCTCCGGAGCAGATACACATTAATACCAGCTCCGGAGACCCCCGCATTAATACCAGCTCCGGAGACCCCCCCGCATTAATACCAGCTCCGGAGACCCCCCGCATTAATACCAGCTCCGGAGCAGATACACATTAATACCAGCTCCGGAGACCTCCGCATTAATACCAGCTCCGGAGCAGATACACATTAATACCAGCTCCGGAGACCCCCGCATTAATAGCAGCTCCGGAGACCCCCCCCCGGCATTAATACCAGCTCCGGAGACCTCCTGCTTCAATCCTATGCAATACAAATACATTTAGAGGCAGCTTCATTACCTTAGCGGCTCACCGCTCACCGCTTTGTTCCGTTGTCAAGCTACATGCCGTTTTTCAGGCGACTTTGCATTGGGAATAACACAGTTTAATGATTAGCCCCTTTAACCCATTGAGTGCTGGAGGGATCACGGCGCTCACATCACACAAGGACCGTTTCTCCGAATCGATGACGTGATCGCTACGTCACTGATGACGGAATGCGAGTCCCCTTCCGTTCCTCTTCTTGTAAGAAGGAGACCCCCACGAGTGCCCGGACCCCATGGCGTAATAGCTATGTCTTTGGGCGCCCAAAGGGGCAAGACATTTGTAGACAGTCGGTGAGAGGGAAGTTCTGTTATTTTATTATTATTGTGAAGAGCAAAATAAAGCTGATAATGTTTTACTTGGCAGAAGACAAATAGAAATCTGTTCTCTTTTCCAGGTTGTGTGCTGAGCCTTTATTGCTACCCAATGCCAGTCAGGCTGAGAGGGTGTGTGCTGGTAGGATTGAGATGGAGGGAACTCCCAGCACCCTACAGTGCAATGCTAGCATTATAGAATCATTGGGTATATTCTATAATGAACATTACACATAGCAACCATTCCCCCACGTTAGCCCCCATTCAATATGCTGTGTATCCCCATTTAAATGAATGGCCCTCAGAGCTTCCCTAACATGGAAACGTGTATGTACAGCGTAGGTTTCCGTGTTGCAAAAGGTCTGCCCCTTGTAACATGCATTGAAATGACATTAACTTATCAGGGAGTCTGAGCTGGCGCTGACTGAACCTCCTGACTAATTCCCCTATGGAGTTTATTCTCACGGTTTATGGGATTTGAAGAACCTGTGATTACCCAGAATCCCTGGCTGCAGTGGAAGCACAATTTGCTAAGGGATAATGGGGAATGACAGGATGGCAGACCAGGCTGGGACATGCAAATGCACCACAAGTGGTGGTTGTATTTACCGTGCACTGTTCGGTGGAGGGTGTTTGTCCCCTTTTTTTGTCTAAGAACCTATCTCAAATTCCAGTGCCAACCCCTTGTGACATTAGACATGTCACTATCTCCCTGTTCCTGAAGCATCCAACAGAGTGTTAATAGGGCGTCTTTTTAACAACTTGCGTCAGTCACACGCACAGATGTAGCGCAGGTTATTCCTCTCGCTGGCGGGTTATGTTGCGTATTCTGGGTTATCACTGCCATTGAAGCCTATGGGAACCTCTGTGATATTCTGCATTATCAAACAACATGTGTTATCTGCCGCAGCAATGTATTTCCATCCGTAAATACTCATCTGGTCCGGAGATAATACAACATATCGCAGTACAACGCCCACCACAGAGGGCGTGATTTTCACGAGATATATCAGAGCAGCCCATGTCACAGAGCCACCGTACGTCTTATACTTTCTGCTTTCCCTGTGAATGTTCTGCTCGCTCAGGACATTTCTTTTTATTTTAAAATCAAGTCCAAACTACCCTAAAATGTAATATATTTCATTTATGGCTCAACTCTAATTTGAAATAGAATGTCATTTCAGCTTGATTAGGACTGACCTCATTCTTTCTGTAAAGCGTTTTTAATTTGACCTAATTTAAAACGTATATGATTATCTAGCTGGAGCGATGAGTATGACCTTGTTGTCTCTGTGCATGAAGGCGAGGTGCAATTTACCTTCCACAATAAGGGAGCAAGGCGCTCTGCTGGTTTGGGGGAAATATTGATTTTAAAATATCTTTTGAGTCATTTTCAAATCGTCTTCACAAGTACTTTCTTAAAACTAGGACCCGATCACAGCAGCATTGTTTAATCACACACCAGTCCTTAACGAGCCTGTATTGAACGCATGATTATCTATACATAATATAGTGCCAGATGCACAACTTTTCCCTGTACCAAATAAACAATACCAGGAATGAAAGTACAATACGCGGGAATCACACATAACTGTGAACGGCAGCAGTTGAACGGCTGAAGATGCAGCTTAGGGGTAAACATACTGCCTTTGATGTTGGTATTCGTGGTTCATATCCCAAAGTGAGCTCTAATTGTGACCCAGACAGTGTCACTTTCTCTCTATGCACCAAACCTGTAAGCCCTTGTGGGCAGGGAGTCATGTACAGCGCTGCACACACTCTCAGTGCTGTATAAGCAAACACTAGTACCATTCTACTTCCACTGTAGCGTCGCTGTGCGTCTGTAATAGGAGCGTCGCTGTGCGTCTGTAATAGGAGCGTCGCTGCTCTTTTTTTTGTAAAATTATTTTGCACCCCCCCCCCCCCCCCCCCCCCCCCCCATCATGCACAGTTTTTTGCTTCTATGGGGGTCCCCAGAGATGAAACGCGCTATTTTCAGCTTTGGGAACCCCCTGGTTTCCTAGATTCATACCTGGGAAGGTGCCACCGGGGGAAACAAAATGGCAGTTTTAAACCTCCCGCGTTATGTGGACAATAGGATGTCACTACGTCATGCTTTCCTATTGGCCAGCGTGACGCAGGGAATGTAAATATATGCGGAAGTACCGGCAGCACCATTCCTGCAATGCATCCTGGGAACCAAGGCGTCTCCGGAGCTGGAATGTTTGCAGTTCAGCTCGGGGAGAGCAGGTCGCTGAGGAAAAAGCTTTGCTGCGCTTGTTTAGAAAAGGTTTAACCAACGCTTATACTCTAAGAACAGAGGGCAAACCGCTTGTAAAGTGATGAAAAGTACTGGTGCTCGGTACTGCGGGTTTGTAAAGTGATAAAAAGTACTGGTACTCGGTACTCCGGGTTTGTAAATAGAAAAGTACTGGTACTCGGTACTCCGGGTTTGTAAAGTGATAAAAAGTACTGGTACTCGGTACTCCGGGTTTGTAAATAGAAAAGTACTGGTACTCGGTACTGCGGGTTTGTAAAGTGATAAAAAGTAATGGTACTCGGTACTGCGGGTTTGTAAATAGAAAAGTAATGGTACTCAGTACTGCGGGTTTGTAAATAGTAAAGTACTGGTACTCGGTACTGCGGGTTTGTAAATACAAAAGTAATGGCCATGTTATTTAATATGATAATTGTCTACATTATTTCAAACCCCTAGATCCACCGGATGCTGAGATTATACGGAGGGCACACCCCATGCTTTGCTCACTGGCGATATTATATTTCTACATTTTGGCGCGGTTATTGGCACTTTGAGGCTTGGCGAAACATTTCTTAGGGACTTTAATTTGGAGGAAAATAGCTTAAAATGTTGCTGCCGTATTTCGGACAGTCCCACACGTGTTTTCTTAGCACCAGTGCGCAGCCTGTACAGGCGTCCTCGGGTATCCAACGGAATCCGTTCTGGAAGTAGCGTTGTATAGTGAAACCGGTGTAAAGTGAGTCCCATGTTAATCAGTGGCGGTGAGCGTTGGATAACGCATTCAGGCGTCGGAAAACGGCCCATAGGGTGGCATTGTGAAGCGCTGGATACGCCAATTCGTTGTAAAGTGAAACGTTGGATAACGAGGAGTACCTGTACGTGATAAGAGAACAGAATATCTGCAGTCTGTCTTACATACACCGGGCTTTGAATTGCTACAGCCAGATCTGCTTCCAAATACTCGATACTGCTTGAAATGCACAGACCGCATCCCGCACACCGAGGCTATCAGGCTAATTAGCACAGATGCTTTTGATGTGCCAGATTGGTGGGATTCTGTATCTTGTTGAATTCCCTGGGAGTATCGATGCTAGAAAGCAGCCCCTGCTCCCGTACTGCAGAACTTTGCCATACTTATGTATCAGAAGTATGATGTTTTGTATGTTAATGTGATATACGGCGATTTCTGAGAATACAACATCGTTCTCCCTGGTACTCTTACATACTCTCCAATATTATACCACAGAAAATAGGTACTCATACTGTATATATCCCCCACTTATATCTAACATCCCTCATATAACCCCCAGACAAACCCCACATTGATCTTATATACCCTATACCCCTCATATACCCCTACCCCATTAATGTAATAACCCCCGAGCAGGGGGGGGGGGGGGGTTATTATGGGAGGGGGGGGTGTCATTGGCTGTATAGGGACTGTCTGTGTTCCTGTGTATATCTCTCTCTCTATATCTCTCTCTCTCTCTCCTCCCCTCCCCTCATCTCTCTCACCCACATTGCTCTCTCTCCCCCCTCCCCCCCACTGCTCTCTCTCTCTCCCCCCCATTGCTCTCTCTCTCCCCCCCCATTGCTCTCTCTTTCTCTCTCCCGGCTCCCCACTCTCTCCCGGTCATCCCCCCTCTCTCCCACCCCCCCCTGCGCTCTCTCCCCCGTCCCCCCCTGTGCTCTCTCTCTCCCCCGTCCCCCCTGTGCTCTCTCCCCCCCCCCCCTGCGCTCTCTCTCCCCTGCCCCCCCCCCTCGCGCTCTCCTCCCTGCCTCCCCCTCTCTCCCCCTTGCTTTCTCTCCCCTTTCTCTCACCCTTCTCCCCCCTCTCTCCCCTTCTCCTCCCCTCTCACTCCCCCCCTCTCTCCCTTCTCCCGCCCTCTCTCTCCCTTCTCCCTCTCTCTCTCCCTTCTCCCCCACTCTCTTTCTCTCTCCCTTCTCCCCCTCGCTCTTTCTCCCTTCTCCCTTTCTCTTTCTCTATCCCTTCTGCCCCCACCACACCACTCTGTTTGCCCCCCCACCACACAGCAGCACTCCGTTTGCCCCGCCTCTGTCCGTTTGCCCCCCCTCTATCCGTTTGCCCCCCTCTCAGTCCGTTTGCCCCCCCCTCTGTCCGTTTGCCCCCCCCTCTGTCCATTTGCCCCCCCTCTATCCGTTTGCCCCCCTCTATCCGTTTGCCCCCCCTCTCAGTCCATTTGCCCCCCCTCTCAGTCCATTTGCCCCCCCTCTATCCGTTTGCCCCCCCTCTCAGTCCGTTTTCCCCCCCCTCTCAGTCCGTTTGCCCCCCCCCTCTGTCCGTTTGCCCCCCCTCTGTCCGTTTGCCCCCCCTCTGTCCCTTTGCCCCCCCTCTATCCGTTTGCCCCCCCTCTCAGTCCGTTTGCCCCCCCTCTGTCCGTTTGCCCCCCCCTCTATCCGTTTGCCCCCCCTCTCAGTCCGTTTGCCACCCCCTCTGTCCGTTTGCCCCCCCCTCTATCCGTTTGCCCCCCTCTCAGTCCGTTTGCCCCCCCCTCTGTCCGTTTGCCCCCCTCAGTCCGTTTGCCCCCACTCCTTTCCACTTCTCCCTGCTGAATTCAGTGTTTGTGTTGTGTGTGACAGTAAAACACGCCCTCTCACTTCCCATTGGTCAGAGCAGGGTCATGTGACCCTGCTCTCAGCACGAAAGTATCTCTCCCTTGTCTCCCCAAGCACAACGCTTGGGAGAGCGTGTGTGCCCGCGCATGAGCGCGCGAGCACAGCGGGAGAGGGCAGGTGCTGATCCACATTGAAGAAGAGAAGCGCGCCAAGCTTTAAAGATATATATATGTGTATGGATATTCCAGGCAAAAAGTGACACTGTGTGCTCATTGGCATATCATTTCCCAGAATCCCTTGCTGCAGTGGGAGCACTGTATGCTGGGTGATAATGGTGAAAGGCGGGGTTACAGACCTCACAGATGTGCTCACAGGTGATATTCTCTCTCTCTCTCTCTCTCTCTCTCTCTCTCTCTCTCTCTCTCTCTCTCTCTCTCTCTCTCTCTCTCTCTCTCTCTCTCTCTCTCTCTATATATATATATATAGTTTAATAGATTAGACAGACTTACATTAGACCTTTAAGACAACTCATAAGATTATGTAAAATACAGTACTTATATGAGAATTTGTATACATACCTTTTTACATTTTTAATATCAAATCTAAAATGTAGGGCATTTTTTTATGTCATTCTCAAATGATTAATACTATAGGGTCCAAGCAGACATCTGATCGTCATTATTACTGTGGAACAAACACAATTGACATTCATTCTCCTTATTAAAGTCCTTTACTTTAAAGTAAACTGGAAAAAGAGTAAAAATCTCAATAGAAATATAACATCTGTATATCCTATAATCCTGTATTTTATACCGTATAATCGTGTGCGTATCCAAGCTTGGATAACCGCACTGTATGAAGTATATAGAATTTACCATTGTTATTATTTCCATTTACTAAGCCTTGCTTATTCCACATATTTCCTCAAATCCCTGTCTTTTACACGCTTTCATCTCTAATCCCGCTGCTTCCCGGACTTGCCAGGTAACCCCAATAGATAGCTTAGCTGTAGCAATTAATGTGAGTAATTGTTGGGTAGAAGGGTGGGACCCCAGCTTTGGTAAATAAACTAAGCTGGGGTAGGACATCATTCCTTTCATTTTAGTAAGCTTGTGCTGTACGTTGTAAAACTGTTCTCTACGGAAAGCCAGGGCCCCAGTGAGGATGTCCTCATTCCCAGAATCCTTTGGGTCTGACATTCTGTTATTGAAAACTACAGTAATACACACCTACATCTTACACCAGTGGTAAGGAACAGGATGTGCGCATGCGCACACACACACACACCTACATCTTACACCAGTGGTAAGGAACAGGATGTGCGCATGCGCACACACACACACACCTACATCTTACACCAGTGGTAAGGAACAGGATGTGCGCATGCGCACACACACACACACACCTACATCTTACACCAGTGGTAAGGAACAGGATGTGCGCATGCGCACACACACACACACCTACATCTTACACCAGTGGTAAGGAACAGGATGTGCGCATGCGCACACACACACACACCTACATCTTACACCAGTGGTAAGGAACAGGATGTGCGCATGCGCACACACACACACACACCTACATCTTACACCAGTGGTAAGGAACAGGATGTGCGCACGCGCACACACACACACACACACACCTACATCTTACACCAATGTAATGGGTGGGTGCCAGCAGGGAGAGGCGAGGGGACTGGACAGTGTAAATAGGTTACAAGATGACCCAATATGAGGGGAGAGAAAAGTCATAATTGAGAGATACAACACTGGTCATTCCTGTAATGAAAGGTAAACACAATGTCCAGTCTGGCACTATTACAGTGTACAGAATAAGGACCAATGGTCTCGAGTCATCAAACTCCGTTATAACTGAGTTAATTTTGCACCCGATTAAAAAAAAAAAAAAAAAATCTTGCATGGTTTTACTGCAATGTAACGGCCAAAGTCATCAACCTTGCGCTGCTTTATCTCACTATCCGTAAAGTATTCCTTCAGTTTACGTCCTCCGTTCGTTTTAAACAAATTAACTGGACACTTGCAGTGATTATGGGAAGGGGTCATCGCAAAAGTCAATCTTAGCCGAAAGGGAATTCTCAGCAGCTGATAAAGTGTCGTTTGAAAGATTGTATCCTATGTCTGACCCATCGGGGTGTGTCTCCTGTGTGTGTGACCCTATGGGCTGAAAAAGGTGAATGTTCAGGGGCAGCGTTTAGTGTTTCCCAATAACCTCGACCAAACAGCAAGAAGCAGTATCACAAGGCAGACTTACAGTCTGTGAAGGAGCATTAGGGACCTATGCAGAGAGCTCCAATAAGTCAGTTTTCAGCAGCTTCTCGCCAAAAGTGCCTACTGCTATTCAGTACGCCCAAGAAGATGGCGTAAAATTCTTGATTTGCCATTTTTGGGGGCAAAATAAAATTTGCCAAACGCTCGGCGAGAAGCCACTTTTCGCCGCTGTTCGCCAGGTTCTGAAACTCGTGGTATTCGACAAGCCCCAATCAGCTTCTCGCAGCTATTCGCCACTCAAAAATTAAGAATTTCTCTCCAAAACGCCTTGCCAAAAAAAGTTGGCAAGAAGGTGGGGAGAAGTGCTGAGACTGGACTTAGAAAGAAAATGCATGTTTCCTGCCTCGGATTGATGCCGGGAGTCTCCTGAGCTGAACCGCTTTGGTTTCAGGTCCGGGGACCCCCTGCTTCCCGAGATACAGGCCCCGTTATGGGGTGCTGGTATCCCCATGCAGAATTTAAAGGTCTCCGATCACGTGATCTGGACCTCTCCAAGCAGAGGGATACAGGCACCCCATAACGGGGCCTCTATCTCGGGAAGCAGGGGGTCCCTGTACCTGAAACCAACGAGGTTCTGCTCCGGAGACCCCCTGCTCATCTAGACTATGAATACATTTTCTATTTTACAATATTTATTTACGGCGAGATTCTCGCAGAGAGTGGCGGACCTCCTCTCTCTGCTGCAGGCAGATCTCACCAGGGGGGGCCCTTCTCGCAGGGAAGACCGTCTCGCCACCGGCAACTCGCCATGTTTGCTCAGGTTGCTCTCGCAGGGATTCGGGTCTTTCTGCATAACATGAGAGCAACTCGGCAAAAACATGGCGAGTTGAAACCCCGGCCGATAATTTTTTTCGGAGCTTTCTGCAGAGACCCCTTAGTGTCTGTTTAGAAACACGTTGTCTGGTTTGGAGAAGGACATTGAGTACTTGAAACCTAGACAGTAGACCATGTACCAATTATAATCAGAAATCACCTTATTAAATGTATCTCTTTTAAAACTGATTAAGTCTTGTTTGTATTTAGACGCTTGAGTTAAGGTTGTCAAGCCAGTCCTGTGACTGAGTCATTTGTCAACGTTTGGTTAAAATTAGTCTCAAACACAGGGAAATCCTTTCTGATGTTAGATAATTCCTTCCCTACAAATAAGATCAGGCAAGTGTTCAATTGTTAAGTTTCCCGGAGCACATTTAGCAGAAATATGGGTTGGTGACAGGCCTGACCGTTGGGATATTTTTGATACTTAAGCCACAGGATAACATATGAGCTATGATTTTTAGAAGGGAACAGTCAATGCAAATGCAGATCTGTTTCTCTCGCAGACACCACAGTCTGTGATAAATAGGGTTTGGTTTGTGAAGAGGAAGAGCAGAAAAAAGGGCATCTTCTCGGGGGGAGGGCAAGGATGCGGTGTCTGCCAGGGGCGCCGGGGGTACCCGCCGGGGGTACCGTGAGATTTAATTCATGCTACGCGAGACTTTGAGACACAGCTCTAATTTGTGAGACTTGACAGTGCTCTGTGTGTTTGTAATATAGATATATTTTTATATACAGCTCAACCCCCTTATAACGCTGTGCTTGGGGGGAATCACATCGCGTTATAAGCGGATCATGTTAGAAATAATGTACAATTGTATGTATTGTACAATAAAGTATTTAAGATACCAATAATCGTGTTGTAAATACGTATTCATAAATACGGAAATTGGGAGCCACGCTTGCATCGCGTTATAAGCGGATTCGCGCTGTATATATATATATATATATATGTATTCCCTTACTCCTACCAACAAATTAGAGATTGTAAGCTCTTCAGAGCAGGGACTCCTTTTCCTAAATGTTACTTTTACTGTATGTCTGAAGCACTTCTCCTCTTTATGTTATTTATATTATTGTCACGTATATTACTGCTGTGAAGCGCTATGTACATTTATGGCACTATATAAATAAAAACATACATACATACTTTGGATCACTCTGGACCAGCCATACTGTAGTTAAACTCCTTTTCCTAGGACTCGTAGCACTTTATTGATGCAGTACGGTATATTTGGTATATAATGATACCCGTCAGGTGTCTGCGTCCCCAGCAGTTGATGGCGAGCTGGCTTGAGTCTTTTTTTCTCAGGTTCAATTAACAAGTGCCTGGGATTGCCAGGTGGCTTCTCCAAAAACACTGGACAAAATGCTCCATGCTGTTTCCTCCTTTCCATGGCCCCGCCCCTAGGCTCCAGACACCTCCTCCTGATTGGCTGCATTACACAGCAGCAATCAGGAAGGAAGAAGCTGCTCAGTTCCCTAGCAACAGCAGCCCTGCTCTCTCCCCGCTCGGGGAAATCCCGCAGACCCCCAAGCTAGTCATGATACTACATCCAGAAAGGTAATACCGGTGTAGCGGTCATGTAAAATGGCTACAGTCATCTCTCCTGCTGACAGTAAGGCCTGGTAAGTTGTGGGCATGCCAGCAGTAATTATGGAGGTTTGCCCTCACACCCTGGTGGGGTGCCCTGTGTATGGATGGGAGTAGTCACATGCTCTGACTCCATGGTTAGTGATGTCAGAGGTGTGTCAGCTTCCAGAGTGTACATAAGGCACAGCACTGAGTCTAAAGTTAGTTCTGCCAGAGATCTGCGTCCAGTTCTGGCAGGAGTTCAAGTTCAAGTACTAGCCTGAGTTGATAAGAGTTCTAGTTATGTTATAGTAACTGAGAGGAGACTGTGTCCAGGGACCTGGCACAGGGCAGTGATCCCTGCGGGGATAGGGAATCCCTATCTAAGGAGAGATACACCTTTTAAAGGGAGGCACTGACTACAGAATGAGTGGCTAAGAATATACTGCTAGCCCACATCAACCAATAAAGATGTTCTCATTCACAAACCCTCTCGTGTACATGTGTGGAGTGAATGTACAGAGAGGAGCACCACGGAGGAGTTCCTCAACAGGATCATCCCCTTGCGGACGCAGGGACCCTGATGAGGTGGAGGCGCTGCACTGGAACTAGGTGAGACTCAGCACACTACCTCAGCTGCCTGTCTGGACGGGTCCTCCCCACACACCATCATGCGGGAGACTCAGGAGTCCTGTTGCCAACAGGTGCACCACCAGACACTACCACACTGTAATGGGGGCCGGTTAGACCACAGGGGCCAATGTGAGATTGGGTGGGTCAGGCCGGTTCACAAAAACCGTTACACCGGTATACACATATTGTTAAATATATATATACATACACACAGAACAGGTTTGGGGAGGCCTTCATACAGCAGTTGATAATATATATAAATAAAAACATACATACATACTTTGGATCACTCTGGACCAGCCATACTGTAGTTAAACTCCTTTTCCTAGGACTCGTAGCACTTTATTGATGCAGTACGGTATATTTGGTATATAATGATATCCGTCAGGTGTCTGCGTCCCCAGCAGTTGATGGCGAGCTGGCTTGAGTCTTTTTTTCTCAGGTTCAATTAACAAGTGCCTGGGATTGCCAGGTGGCTTCTCCAAAAACACTGGACAAAATGCTCCATGCTGTTTCCTCCTTTCCATGGCCCCGCCCCTAGGCTCCAGACACCTCCTCCTGATTGGCTGCATTACACAGCAGCAATCAGGAGGAAGAAGCTGCTCAGTTCCCTAGCAACAGCAGCCCTGCTCTCTCCCCGCTCGGGGAAATCCCGCAGACCCCCAAGCTAGTCATGATACTACATCCAGAAAGGTAATACCGGTGTAGCGGTCATGTAAAATGGCTACAGTCATCTCTCCTGCTGACAGTAAGGCCTGGTAAGTTGTGGGCATGCCAGCAGTAATTATGGAGGTTTGCCCTCACACCCTGGTGGGGTGCCCTGTGTATGGATGGGAGTAGTCACATGCTCTGACTCCATGGTTAGTGATGTCAGAGGTGTGTCAGCTTCCAGAGTGTACATAAGGCACAGCACTGAGTCTAAAGTTAGTTCTGCCAGAGATCTGCGTCCAGTTCTGGCAGGAGTTCAAGTTCAAGTACTAGCCTGAGTTGATAAGAGTTCTAGTTATGTTATAGTAACTGAGAGGAGACTGTGTCCAGGGACCTGGCACAGGGCAGTGATCCCTGCGGGGATAGGGAATCCCTATCTAAGGAGAGATACACCTTTTAAAGGGAGGCACTGACTACAGAATGAGTGGCTAAGAATATACTGCTAGCCCACATCAACCAATAAAGATGTTCTCATTCACAAACCCTCTCGTGTACATGTGTGGAGTGAATGTACAGAGAGGAGCACCACGGAGGAGTTCCTCAACAGGATCATCCCCTTGCGGACGCAGGGACCCTGATGAGGTGGAGGCGCTGCACTGGAACTAGGTGAGACTCAGCACACTACCTCAGCTGCCTGTCTGGACGGGTCCTCCCCACACACCATCATGCGGGAGACTCAGGAGTCCTGTTGCCAACAGGTGCACCACCAGACACTACCACACTGTAATGGGGGCCGGTTAGACCACAGGGGCCAATGTGAGATTGGGTGGGTCAGGCCGGTTCACAAAAACCGTTACACCGGTATACACATATTGTTAAATATATATATACATACACACAGAACAGGTTTGGGGAGGCCTTCATACAGCAGTTGATAATATATATAAATAAAAACATACATACATACTTTGGATCACTCTGGACCAGCCATACTGTAGTTAAACTCCTTTTCCTAGGACTCGTAGCACTTTATTGATGCAGTACGGTATATTTGGTATATAATGATATCCGTCAGGTGTCTGCGTCCCCAGCAGTTGATTGCGAGCTGGCTTGAGTCTTTTTTTCTCAGGTTCAATTAACAAGTGCCTGGGATTGCCAGGTGGCTTCTCCAAAAACACTGGACAAAATGCTCCATGCTGTTTCCTCCTTTCCATGGCCCCGCCCCTAGGCTCCAGACACCTCCTCCTGATTGGCTGCATTACACATATTTACATATATTTTGGTTTTATATTTTCATTGTAATATTACCTATTAACATCCTTGGTTATTACTCTTGAAACAAGACGGCTTCTTAGCAATTTTACCCAAGTTTTATATTGCACACCATTCCTAAGTGATTATTTGTCACTGCTGCTAGCTATATATACTAGGTGAGACTCAGCACACTACCTCAGCTGCCTGTCTGGACGGGTCCTCCCCACACACCATCATGCGGGAGACTCAGGAGTCCTGTTGCCAACAGGTGCACCACCAGACACTACATATATATATTATCAACTGCTGTATGAAGGCCTCCCCAAACCTGTTCTGTGTGTATGTATATATATATTTAACAATATGTGTATACCGGTGTAACGGTTTTTGTGAACCGGCTTGACCCACCCAATCTCACATTGGCCCCTGTGGTCTAGCCGGCCCCCATTACAGTGTGGTAGTGTCTGGTGGTACACCTGTTGGCAACAGGACTCCTGAGTCTCCCGCATGATGGTGTGTGGGGAGGACCCGTCCAGACAGGCAGCTGAGGTAGTGTGCTGAGTCTCACCTAGTATATATAGCTAGCAGCAGTGACAAATAATCACTTAGGAATGGTGTGCAATATAAAACTTGGGTAAAATTGCTAAGAAGCCGTCTTGTTTCAAGAGTAATAACCAAGGATGTTAATAGGTAATATTACAATGAAAATATAAAACCAAAATATATAATACCAGCAAAAATAATGCCATGTGGTCCAATATCTATATGCAGCCTCAGATTTGCTATGAAATGGACATATAAAACCAGGGCTGAGTTGTTAATGACATGTTGGAGCCCAATCTTCCCACCGATGTCACTTTTATTAGGTGCGGTACCAGGTGTGGAGATGAAAGAACAAATAACGCAAACGTTAATCCCCGCGGTGAGACAATGAAGCAGCTTCTCTTTGTGTGAGACAGTCTCCAGAGGGAGGAATGCCACTCTTTAATGGGCTGGGAGGAAGTGTATGTGGCTTGTAACTTATACTCAGAACGTTCATCTTTAATGCAGAAACTGTGCAGGATCCTGTGCTCGGGGGTACACGGGGGTACTCGGGGGTACTCGGGAGTACACGGGGGTACTCGGGGGTACACGGAGGTACTCGGGGGTACACGGGGGTACTTGGGGGAAAGAGCTGCAGCTGTATACGCTGCAGGTGATATGGTATCTCGAGCACTGAAGCAAATCCTATCGATCAGGGGTAGCCAACTCTAGTCCTCACAAACAGGGCACGTTTTCAAGATATCCCTGCTTCAGCACAGGTGGCTCAATGGAAGACTGCACCACCTGTGCTGAAGCTAGGCTAGCATGAAAACCAGACCTGTTGGTAGCTTTTGAGGACTGCAGTTTGCCACCTCTGCTACAGATGGCAAGAAACCTACTGGGCGCACTTTCTAGCTCTACAAGCCGGGGCAAAGTCACTTTATAGAGCTGTAGCAAGCTCCACTTTTGCTGAAGCCGCAACTTTAATAGCAAAATTCAGGAGCTTCAGTGAAAGTGACAGCGGAGGCTTCCTCCGGCATCGGTGCAGGTAGCGCATTGCTTTCAGTGGGACCCCCCGCTGCGAGAAGCCGCCCTGATCTCCTGGCACAACCCTATATTAGGCTGGCTACACCTGTATATACGCCGCCCTGATCCCCTGGCACAAACCCTATATTAGGCTGGCTACACCTGTATATACGCCGCCCTGATCTCCTGGCACAAACCCTATATTAGGCTGGCTACACCTGTATATACGCCGCCCTGATCCCCTGGCACAACCCTATATTAGGCTGGCTACACCTGTATATACGCCGCCCTGATCTCCTGGCACAACCCTATATTAGGCTGGCTACACCTGTATATACGCCGCCCTGATCTCCTGGCACAAACCTATATTAGGCTGGCTACACCTGTATATACGCCGCCCTGATCTCCTGGCACAAACCCTATATTAGGCTGGCTACACCTGTATATACGCCGCCCTGATCTCCTGGCACAAACCTATATTAGGCTGGCTACACCTGTATATACGCCGCCCTGATCCCCTGGCACAAACCCTATATTAGGCTGGCTACACCTGTATATTCGCCGCCCTGATCTCCTGGCACAACCCTATATTAGGCTGGCTACACCTGTATATACGCCGCCCTGATCTCCTGGCACAACCCTATATTAGGCTGGCTACACCTGTATATACGCCGCCCTGATCCCCTGGCACAAACCTATATTAGGCTGGCTACACCTGTATATACGCCGCCCTGATCTCCTGGCACAAACCTATATTAGGCTGGCTACACCTGTATATACGCCGCCCTGATCCCCTGGCACAAACCTATATTAGGCTGGCTACACCTGTATATACGCCGCCCTGATCTCCTGGCACAAACCTATATTAGGCTGGCTACACCTGTATATACGCCGCCCTGATACCCTGGCACAACCCTATATTAGGCTGGCTACACCTGTATATACGCCGCCCTGATCTCCTGGCACAACCCTATATTAGGCTGGCTACACCTGTATATACGCCGCCCTGATCTCCTGGCACAACCCTATATTAGGCTGCCTACACCTGTATATACGCCGCCCTGATCTCCTGGCACAAACCTATATTAGGCTGGCTACACCTGTATATACGCCGCCCTGATCTCCTGGCACAACCCTATATTAGGCTGGCTACACCTGTATATACGCCGCCCTGATCTCCTGGCACAAACCTATATTAGGCTGGCTACACCTGTATATACGCCGCCCTGATCTCCTGGCACAATCCTATATTAGGCTGGCTACACCTGTATATACGCCGCCCTGATCTCCTGGCACAACCCTATATTAGGCTGGCTACACCTGTATATACGCCGCCCTGATCCCCTGGCACAATCCTATATTAGGCTGGCTACACCTGTATATACGCCGCCCTGATCTCCTGGCACAACCCTATATTAGGCTGGCTACACCTGTATATACGCCGCCCTGATCTCCTGGCACAAACCTATATTAGGCTGGCTACACCTGTATATACGCCGCCCTGATCTCCTGGCACAAACCTATATTAGGCTGGCTACACCTGTATATACGCCGCCCTGATCTCCTGGCACAACCCTATATTAGGCTGGCTACACCTGTATATTCGCCGCCCTGATCTCCTGGCACAAACCTATATTAGGCTGGCTACACCTGTATATACGCCGCCCTGATCTCCTGGCACAACCCTATATTAGGCTGGCTACACCTGTATATTCGCCGCCCTGATCCCCTGGCACAACCCTATATTAGGCTGGCTACACCTGTATATACGCCGCCCTGATCTCCTGGCACAAACCTATATTAGGCTGGCTACACCTGTATATTCGCCGCCCTGATCCCCTGGCACAACCCTATATTAGGCTGGCTACACCTGTATATTCGCCGCCCTGATCTCCTGGCACAAACCTATATTAGGCTGGCTACACCTGTATATACGCCGCCCTGATCTCCTGGCACAACCCTATATTAGGCTGGCTACACCTGTATATTCGCCGCCCTGATCCCCTGGCACAACCCTATATTAGGCTGGCTACACCTGTATATTCGCCGCCCTGATCCCCTGGCACAACCCTATATTAGGCTGGCTACACCTGTATATACGCCGCCCTGATCTCCTGGCACAAACCTATATTAGGCTGGCTACACCTGTATATACGCCGCCCTGATCTCCTGGCACAACCCTATATTAGGCTGGCTACAGCTGTATATACGCCGCACTGATCTCCTGGCACAACCCTATATTAGGCTGGCTACACCTGTATATACGCCGCCCTGATCTCCTGGCACAACCCTATATTAGGCTGGCTACACCTGTATATACGCCGCCCTGATCCCCTGGCACAACCCTATATTAGGCTGGCTACACCTGTATATTCGCCGCCCTGATCCCCTGATGGACCCAGACTGGTTTGTATTCCGGAGCAGATTCGTGGTTATGCAGATTATTCCCAAATGCTCTCACCTAATGTTGCATGGAGTCACTTACTTATGTAATTACGTACTCTCTCCCGCTATGCCTACCCACTGATCACATGAAGACATGAATATGACCACATGAAATGATCACATATTCTGGTGCTAGTAATGGACAGAAGCTGGAACATAACTGTATGGACGGAGTATAGCAAAATGGAAGAGTACAGTTACAAATGAGCATTTCAGTTAAAGCATAGTTTCAGTAGGGACATGAATTTCTTTTGTGCTTGTACATTTAATACATTTATTGTAGTGTAAATCCTTGCATTTGCGCAAATACCGGTAGTTGGCGTTACATAAATACCCTCGCAATGGGGGAATGCGAGATTGAACGGAGGCATTTCTGAATACAACTGAGAGGCAAATGAGAAAAGATGGTTCAGCAAAACATTCTTTGTAGCAGATGCAAATAAACAACCGCATTGGGAAATACTGCGGCCTCCGAGCATCTTCTGTTATCAATTTAAACCCCTATTTGTGTTTGTGTCACTTGCTCAGCCACAGACCTTTCCCCTGAAGCATGTTCTGACTATTTGTCTGAATTATTTGGGAAGCACGTTGGGGGCAATTCTTGTGGGACTGTCAGGGAACAAAGCACAGTAATTGATATCAGAAGATGCATTGTCCGTTGTTTTATTAATCACATAAAGAATTTCTGTACTCCAAATACTCTGTGGGGGGTCTGAGCTCAGTGCCGACGCCGTAGTATGGAACAGAAATGGTCAGCATGGTGGCATATGGTGCAAGTTGCTTCAAAGCAAACGTTTACATCTGCCCCTCTTTGTGCAGCGCTATATGTATGAGCCTGCATTTTGATTCAGAGGTTAACGCACCTCAGGCATGGCAGATTTATTTGACGCCAAAAGAAAACTCTACTAGTTATTGAGGCAGCTTGTGATACATTAATATAATAGTGGCAGACTTTCTTCACCCCTAACTCCTCTTATTACCACCCCAAAACGCCCACTGGTGCAAGTGGAGGAAAACTGGAGCAAAGTACCTCGATACATTGATGCAAAGTGCCGCAGAGTCAGTAAATGCCCCAGGTTGCGTCACTTGATATATGTCCCCAATTGACTGGATAAAGTTATTAGGCGTTCTGCGCTCAGACATTTGTTCTACAGAGGAGTCCCCGGTGATATCTTGTTCACGTTAAAGCTGCAGACCAAGCAATATCCTACATGTGTGGGGTTTTTAAATCAGTTCTGTACTATGAGAAAATATTTGTAGCATTTAAAAAAATATATCTTTTTATTTGTAATTTTATATGTTTTTCCATTTGAACAGAATACATTTTCAGCATTGAATAACTTTTAACACAGACCAATAGAAACAAAAACTGAACAAAGAGGGGGGAGGGGGTGTCCCTGCATCTGCATAAATAACCCTTTCATTACAGCACTTCAGTGGACATATTCTTCCACCTTCTCACTTATTCGTACCACCGCTAACACTCCATCAAAGTGTTAAACATATATAGCGACCATATTCCATGGTTCTTATCTTTATTTATCGAAAGACATATGTAACCATATGATAGAAGAGGGTCCCAGACTTTCCGGAATCTAGTCATAGTCTCTTCTAGATAACGTGTCAGATTCTCCATGAGCATGACATGGGACGTTTGTTCCCTGGCCTTTCTGTAGGGGGGGCATTGGTCTGCCTTCAGCAGCTAGCGACTAGACATCTGGTAGCATTGAGTATGTGTACTAGTCGTTTTAAATCAATTTTGTTCACACCTTCTAGTGGTTTGTTTAGGAGTAGAGACCATGGATGTTTTGGTACTTTGACCCCAGTAGTATGCAGAATAAACTTAAATATGTTCACCCATAGGGGCTGCAACTTAGGGCAATTCAGCCAGATGTGGGACAGAGATCCTCTCTGACCGCAACCTTTACAACATAGTGGCGACATATTTGGGTCTATTAAATTTAGAATAATTGGGGTCTTATACCATCTATAAAGTAATTTATATGAATTTTCTTTTATTAAAGTACTGGTGGTACCTTGGCCACTGCTTCCCAGATGTCTTGCCAGTCCCCTCGATCGAGTTCTTCACCTAATTCCTTATCCCGGCCCAGCATATATCTAACCTTGTCTTGGGAGCCCAAAGTAGTGATGTAATAATATAAAGACGATGTAATTTTAGTCTTTTCAGAGGCTCGTCTACACATCCTCTCAAAATATGTGAGATCCAGAATGTTATCTCGATCAAACTTTTCCTCAACAAAATGCCTAACTCGTAAAAATCTGAGTTTGGAAAATCAAATTGTCCTTGTAAAATTTGGAACGATTGTAATTTCGACTGTGTAAGTAAATCTACAACCTTTAAGATACTCTACCTCTCTAAGAGTCTAGATAGGGTTCATGGCAATCCGGGAGGACATGATGATTGTTTGCTAATGAGGACATCAGAGAAGCTTTTTGTGCAAATTTCAATTTTGTCTTAGATGTGTCCTATATTATAGCACAAGAATGTTTTAGAATCGGATTGTCTGAAGCTATCTTCAGCCTGTCTTTTTGGTCTAGCCAGATTCTATCTGCCAACGGCACCGGTGAGGTCAGACTGGCCTCTAGCTCCACCCATCTTTTTGATGACAGGGGGAGATGCCACTGCAACACCTGCCCCAATTGGGCTACCTTATAATAGTTAAGGATATTTGGCACAGCTAGGCCTCCAAGTTCTTTTGGACGGTATAATATATCCTTTTTAATTTATAGCTTTTTGTTCCATTTGAATTTAATAAGTACCTCTTGGAAAACTGCTAGGTCCTGAGGTGGGACCCGAATCGGCAGATTATGAAACAGGTATAGAAGACGAGGCAGAACATTAATTTTAATTGCCCATATATACGTCCCAACCACGAGATCGGATATGTTGACTATAGTGCGACCTCTCTCTCCATGTTTTTGAGAAGGGGGTTAGAATTGGCTTTATATAATGAGTTTATATCCTTTGGGAATTAAATACCTACTGTAAGTATTTTAATGATTTTGGGTCCCATTTAAAATCAAAATTAATCTGCAATAGTTTTGCTAGGTGATGGGGAAGATTGATACTACTGTATGTGCCTCTGATATAGAGTTATTAATTTTAAATCCTGCATCTCGCACTCAATTCTCCTCCTCAGTTTTAAAGCTTTACACTCTTCTGCCCCTCCTTACATCTCTGCCCTAATTTCTCGCTATGCACCATCCCGACTCTTGCGTTCTTCTCAAGGATCTCTTCTTTCTACCCCCTTTGTATCTAAAGCCCTCTCCCGCCTGGGGGTATATATTATTTGTATTCGGGGGCGTGGGGGTATTTTTTATATGTATTCGGGGGTGTGGGGTATATATTATATGTATTCGGAGGCGTGGGGGTATTTTTTATATGTATTCGGGGGGCGTGGGGGTATATTTTTATATATTATATGTATTCGGAGGCGTGGGGGTATTTTTTATATGTATTCGGGGGGCGTGGAGGTATATTTTTATATGCATTGGGGGGGGAGTCGCATCTTTTACCATTGTGTCCAGTATTTTTGGACAAGCCACGTGGCACCCCACATGGTGAAGACGCCACTGAAGGACATGCGAGGGTGGCTGTGTGACAAGGATAAAGTGATCTGAACTCTGATTGACGTATTGCCCCTCTGGGCTGGATTGTCGGTGGCAACTACTGTTACTGCTCATAACATTCCTGGAATTCCCATTGTCATAAACATTTAAGGTGAGTAATTGAAAAATGCAATGTTTAAACATGGTCTACATAAAAAACGCAACAAAAACCGTAACGGCGTATTGTTGAAAAGTACAAATGTAACCCCTTGTGAAACAGTTGTACTCTATAGTGATATGGAGTACAGTAACTGTTTCATACGCTCATAATATATATTTTCTTTAACTGTGCACGCAATGTCTTGTATATAATGTATACCTTGTTCATTTATGTAACTGTATTTGTAGCCATGTGTTATTTTGTTTTACTCTGTGCCCAGGACATACTTGAAAACGAGAGGTAACTCTCAATGTATTACTTCCTGGTAAAATATTTTATAAATAAAATAATAAAATATATACATGCACAATTGCCAAAAGCTCTTTTATCTTTTTTAAACCAAATGCAACGATCCACTGGATAAGAGCAGCTCTGTTCTGTGGGTTTGTGGGACTTTCACAATTGCCCTATATAGCCAATGGAGTGATGCCTCTCCGATAGCCAATAAAAAGCGGCAACATCCTCAATTGGTGACATTGTAACTTCTTATCAGGGGACGTTTCACTGCTGCAGGACACCCATCCTATTGATTATGGGATCATCGTAAGCCAAACAGATACAGGGACAGAACGAGAAGTAACAGATGTCCCCATTAAAGCTGCAGTTCAGTCAATATCCTGCATGTGTGTTTTTTTTAATAAATCAGTTCTGTAGTAAGAAAAAATACTTTTAGTATTTTCTGTTTTTAAAAAAACAACTTTGAAAGACCAATTTTCTTGTATTCTATTTTAACAGCCATTTGCTGAGGCACTGCCCCTTCATGTCCTGTCACAAGCCCTGGCACACCCCTCTGTCAGCCCTGCCCTCCCTCTAGCACATGTCAGTGCAGGAGTGCTCATGAATATTCATGAGCTTCCACTGAGTTACTGAAGCAGAATATAAACAAATCCCAGCTTTTAATATGTCACCAAATTTCGACCTATCAATACATGGAGAACGAATTGACCGGCAGCTATACAGTTCTATAGGTAATTAGAGATTGCCCACATAAAACTATTAAAGTAAAAAAATAAATGTAAAAAAAAAAAAAAAGACTGAACTGCAGCTTTAAACAGGACCTAGTGAAAGGAAAAACATTCATTTCTTTCCCACGGGAAACAATGTAACAGATTTTTTTAAACTTGAATCCTTTTGCTTCCCGAGTGTCCAATACAACTGTCCTTTCTGTGACAGCGACAGGGTTAAAGGTTGACTGAATCTTTCGAAGAAAGTCAATTCATACATGAAGTTGAATGGCCGCGTTGGCACACATAGAATTAGGCCCTAAATGTATTCGCCTCTCCGCTCACCATAGAGTATACGTGTAAACTCTATTTATTAGGGAGAGAAGAGACTGCATAACCTCTGCTTGCTCTGGGATCTCTCTTTCCGCTCCATGCCAATGAAGACACCAATCTCATTTCCTTACCAAATATTGCATACGGCGTCCTGCGCACCACGGAGCACACATGCAAATGGGTTACATGCAGCTTTGCATATTCTGCAAATGCCGATCATTAAACAAATCCTTGGATAGGACACTCTGTACGGATAGAGGGGTTCTCCTGCTTTGCTTTGCGAGTGTTCGTGCGACTGTATTAAATGAAATACACAGTGTCCCACAGTGACAATCTGTATTTGGGAACATAGAAATAGGTACATGTGATTAATATCTCGATCTGGGATAGAGGAGTTTATGAACACCCCCCCCCCCCCCCCGAAGGAGACACAGTACCATATGTAGTTTTCTATATGCAAAGATCAGACGACCAGTAAAATATACAGTATGTATTTATGCTTTTATTTGTATATACTTATATATACACAACACAGCCACATAGTAGAAGTAGTGTTACATCCCTCCTAACCAGGTGATCATCAGCAGATAAGTCTTCAATCTCCCAGCTGCTTTATTTGTGCTGAAGCTTCGGCAGCCGTTGGCAGAGATAGGTACAATCGATACCGCTGTATGTAACAGGTACAGGACGTGTAACAGGTATACAGTAATACCTGCCTCAGAGATGTAGTTGCTGAGTTGTGTGATTTTTCCAGGAGCATTAAGAAAATGTTCCGCAGATCACGGTATAAATTTACCGAATACAGTCAGAGAATTTGCAACCATAGAAGGAGCATGTTTTCTAAGTGGTGCTATGCCAAAATACACCTTCCTGTGCTGGAAGACACGTTACCGCCTCGTCACTTGAATGGGTTATAAGGTATCTCATAGGATAACACCGCTTAGTAAATACCGGCCTGTGACACGTATACTTAGTTAAAGGCCCCACTGCAGTCAGATCTCCTTCCCAGTATTCCTGCTTCATTCCCAGGGGGGACAGTTGTCCCAAGGCCCAATGACGAAGGGGGCCCAAAATACTGGACACAATGGTGAAGGTGCGACGCACGCACACCTCTCTCACCTCTCAGAGAGGTAATACCGGTATACACATACACACCCAGAGAGGTAATACCGGTATACACATACACGCCCAGAGAGGTAATACCGGTATACACATACACGCCCAGAGAGGTAATACCGGTATACACATACACGCCCAGAGAGGTAATACCGGTATACACATACACGCCCAGAGAGGTAATACCGGTATACACAAACACGCCCAGAGAGGTAATACCGGTATACACATACACGCCCAGAGAGGTAATACCGGTATACACATACACGCCCAGAGAGGTAATACCGGTATAAACATACACGCCCAGAGAGGTAATACCGGTATACACATACACGCCCAGAGAGGTAATACCGGTATAAACATACACACCCAGAGAGGTAATACCGGTATACACATACACGCCCAGAGAGGTAATACCGGTATACACATACACGCCCAGAGAGGTAATACCGGTATACACATACACGCCCAGAGAGGTAATACAGGTATACACATACATGCCCAGAGAGATAATACCGGTATACACATACACTGGCGACACACTTTATTCGAGCTTGGCTAGTCCCACGAATTCGGGTATACCCGGGTGTATTGAGGTTTGTGACTGTTTTCTGCCCGAGTGCATTGAGGTATTTTCAAGGCAGGGATTGAAGCATTTTATTCCCGTTGGCTGCAATACTGCACAGTATATATATATATACTGCATTACTATTCATAAATTTATGCCATCTGGTAGACTTGCGAAGCATTGCAGCCTATTAAATCCTAATCATTATCATTTAACAGATCAGCCGCCCGTCAGCCAGGCATGAACCCAGGCTGGGAAGGCAAACGCAACGGGGCTTGTCAGAGGTGAGGAGCGGCGCATTCCAGGTATCTGCCAGGTACATACTGGGTATTTGCTCGAATAAAGTGTGTCGGTGCAGTACACACCCAGAGAGGTAATACCGGTATACACATACACGCCCAGAGAGGTAATACCGGTATACACATACACACCCAGAGAGGTAATACCGGTATACACATACACGCCCAGAGAGGTAATATCGGTATATACACATACACGCCCAGAGAGGTAATACCGGTATACACATACCCGCCCAGAGAGGTAATACCGGTATACACATACACGTCCAGAGAGGTAATACCGGTATACACATACACGTCCAGAGAGGTAATACCGGTATACACATACACGCCCAGAGAGGTAATACCGCTATACACATACACACCCAGAGAGGTAATACCGCTATACACATACACACCCAGAGAGGTAATACCGGTATACTCATACACGCCCAGAAAGGTAATACCGGTATACACATACACGTCCAGAGAGGTAATACCGGTATACACATACCCGCTCAGAGAGGTAATACCGGTATACACATACACGTCCAGAGAGGTAATACCGGTATACACATACACGCCCAGAGAGGTAATACCGCTATACACATACACGCCTAGAGAGGTAATACCGCTATACACATACACACCCAGAGAGGTAATACCGGTATACTCATACACGCCCAGAGAGGTAATACCGGTATACACATACACGCCTAGAGAGGTAATACCGCTATACACATACACACCCAGAGAGGTAATACCGGTATACTCATACACGCCCAGAGAGGTAATACCGGTATACACAAACACGCCCAGAGAGGTAATACCGGTATACACATACACGCCCAGAGAGGTAATACCGGTATACTCATACACGCCCAGAGAGGTAATACCGGTATACACGTCCAGTATTACCTTTCATTTTTTATTGACAGAGTTTCCAAACAAAACAGTCCTGTTCCATACTGGCACCTGGCAGCCCTACATGTGCCCCGATGTTAGTGTTTGCCTTGCTTTCTATGATCAGAAACAAGAGCCAGCAGGCCCACGGCAGCTCCAGCTGCTGGGATCCCACACGGCAAAGCTACGGGGCTCTGGGTGCATGTTTGCAGTCTAACCGTAGAGACAGACAAATACAAGGGCATTAGAGGACGTGGGATGGTATTCTGGGAGTCCGGACATGCCTGCCCTATTATTCAGCAGATTAGTCTATCGCTGGGACTTTCAGCAGAGTATGAAGAGGAAAAAAAGGAAATACATTTAGTGTAAAAAAGATGAAAAATTAGGAGTGCATATTAACCCTTTTACTGCCATAGCTGAGAAACACATTACACATTACGTTATATTCATATACTTTGGATTACTTTGTGTGTGTGTATATATATATGTATGTATGTATATATATAAACAGAAAAAGAGAGAGAGCGCACGCCCCATAGCATAATACTGCGTGATTTATTATAAAATTAGGGAAGGGATGGAAGGGGGAGGGGGTGGGGGAATCGCACTCACAAGATAAAAAGTATTAAAATGCAGTTTGTGAATTATATCACCACCATCCGGTACTGCTGGGCGAAGTCACTTCCAGATAGCTGATCAATATCACCGCCAACCGGATAAGGACGCCGTTATACCGTCTGTATGCTGTTCCAATTCAGCTCTCCACTCCGAATGGCCGTTGTAATCTTCCCGCGCTTGGTATGGCCTCGTGCGCGTGCGCAGCGTCTTCGTGACGTAATCGCGCTTCCCTGACGCGTTTCGTCACCAATCGGCGACTTTGAGAAAGTCAGCTATCTGGAAGTGACTTCGCCCAGCAGTACCGGATGGTGGTGATATAATTCACAATTCACAAACTGCATTTTAAAACCTTTTATCTTGTGAGTGCGATTCCCCCCCCCCCCCCCCCTCCATCCCTTCCCTAATTTTATAATAAATGACGCAGTATTATGCTATGGGGCGTGCGCTCTCTCTCTTTTTCTGTTTGTAGATATCCGTGGAGGTGGTTAATCCCTTGTGAGAGCAGCAGAAGACCCCTTGCACATATCCTATACCTCCTATTATGGACTGATTATTGAAGGACTGGTTGGATTTTATATTATAACTTTACACTTATTTTTCATTTTTTCATTTTTTCACTTTTTCAGCACTTTTTGCACACTTTTTATTTTTATTTTTCACCCACATTAATGTAATATTCCATGGTGTTGTTTTAAGATTATTTGTATATTATGCTTAGTATATAATAGTTTATTCATATATGTTTATCTTGATTTTTAACACATTTAGGAATCTTACACACTTTTTCGTATATTAGATATTAGCACTACAGTTTATTAATATACATAGCAATAGAGTATTCTTTTTGGCGCCACATTTTTTTTGTTTTTTTGTATGTATATATATGTATATGTGTATATATATATATATATTGTTTTTTATTTTTTTGTGATGCCCACACCACGTTGCAGTCTCTTTTAGTGCCAATGCAAGGCAGGAAACACTGTAATTCTCTATATGGGGTTTATTTACAGGGATTGAATTATACACCAACAGGCCCACCATCAAATCAAAACAACACATAAAAATAACACCTATTCCCTTTAGGGAAAACTGACTACACCATAGCTTTAGCCCTCACTAACTGGATGGCCAGCTAAGCTGGTTCCCACCCCAAAATAGGGGAACTCGGCCCCACGTGAGCTCAGAGAAACTCTTCTCTGTAAATGCCAAGGACCGGACATCCCCGCTTCAGGACAATAGAGGAGTAAATATAATGAATTATAGTTTATATACTGTTCATAAGCTTAAAATAGAAGTTACTGTAGTATGACAGTGAAAAATTCAAGCTTGAACTGATGCTGGATGAGTATAGATATTTCATACTGACATAAAGATGGCTATTCCATTCTAACCTATATAAATACCAAAAGCCACAACTAAATTAATAATGTATAAAGGAATTTACAAATGCTGAGAAACTATAATTCATCATGTTTACTCCTCTACTGTCTACCAAAGTACATTCATGAATATAATACCTGCAATGACATATGATATATAATTTAGCATTGTACTATTGTTCCTCCATTGCTAATATTACTACATAGTTTGTTTTTAACATCATTGGTGTAATTTTGTCTTCCTTTTCCCAAGCAGCAACAAGCTGCCTTGTTTTTATACTCCGTTTTCTAGTTATACACTCCTGTGTGTGCCTCCTCAACACAGCAGTACTCACGAGAGGCGAGCCTCAGAGCAGAGCCTCATTGGTAGTTTGCTTTCACCAATGAGAGACTCAGCCCTGATGCTCGCGCGAGATTTTGACTCCGTGACGTCACGGCTGGGGGTGGGTGGTCACGGACATATTCAGGATGGTATACAGACGCAAACTAACTATTTGACAAAGGGACTCGTTCCCGAAACGCGTCAGAGTAGCCCTGTACCCCCCACTTGTTATTTAATAAACTTTTTTAACCATTTTTGCTGGCTGTGGCCCCCATTTCTCATGCTGCTGTGCTCTGTTTTTGGAGCCTATGTGATACTTACCTGATCTACCTTGCTGGCGTGATGCACGCACCACCTCAGGATGAGCTGCTACATCAGTGAGTACTTACCTGTTTACTCCACTTTGTCACTGTATATGCAGTTTGTTTCTTTGACTAGGCAAGCATGACCCTTATGCTATATATATAGGTCTGCCACCTTCTCTGGGACATTATACCACTGCTTTATGTATGCATTAATTGACAGGAGTACTAGACATACAGGTGCTCATAAATTCTCACGTAGCTTGGATTCTAGCTCTATTTCCCTGTGTGTTATTTCCGTTTATGGACTTTATTCATTTGTGTGCCATGACTATCACTGAGCCCTGATATTGGGACTAGTTCCCTAGAACTCCACATATAGACATGCACAGAAATACATATTCAGACACACATACTGTGCATAGTCGCACACACGCGCACACACACACACACACACACACTGTACAACGGCACAGACACATACATACATACATACAGGCATACGTATATAGGCATATTTATGTATACACATACATAGGCACAAACACATACAGGCCTACATACATAATCATGCATAGACACGTACAGACATACATAGGCACACTCACACATACATATAGACATACATACATAGGTGCACACACACAAACATACTGTACATATGTACACAGCTGCATTGCATCTCAGCCACCCACCCCAGTGTGCATCTGCGTTGCCCCAAAGGTGCACAGCCTGATGGGGATCCCCAAGAACTGCACCCCTCTGAAAAGGACCAGCGTGCTAAGGGTTAACATTTGCTTGTTCTTTGTGGAACGTTAACCCCACCCACTGGAATGTTAATGAGCCATGAAGACACAAAGAGCTTTTGTTCACAGCTGCACTGCATCTCAGCCACCCACCCCAGTGTGCATCTGCGTTGCCCCAAAGGCACAAAGCCTTTGGCGCAGCCAAAGGGCAGCCAAAGGGTGTGAGCCATTTGCTGCCGTTTGCTGCCATTTGCTGATGTCTGGTGATGTTAAAGCTGCTCTATTTCAATCTGAAACTCACAAATTCCTTTATCCCCTGTATCCAGTTTTCCAACTCTATCTGTCCGTGATTTGACTGTATAACCCTGTTCTTTTAATGTAACCATGTATTTTTTATAATTCTGTGCCCAGGACATACTTGGAAACGAGAGGCAACTCTCAATGTATTACTTCCTGGTTAAACATTTTTATAAATAAATAAATATGTAGACATAAATATATAGAGATTACAGGAAAGCTCATGTACACCTGAATCGATGCACTCAATATCCAATTGTATTTTAATTCAAAATAGCTGCACAGGTTGGCACAAACCACATCAATTAAATGAGTCAATTTCATGAGTTCACAGACATGTCTCACTGAACACAGGACATGTTTCCCATATTGTACATGCAGCACAGTCTTACCAGGGGGGACGTAAGCCCCCTTATCGGATCCGGTGATCAATGGTAGACAGTAAATGCAGAAGTCCATCAAAATAAATTCGATGTTTCAGGGCCATACTTTGACTTTGTGATGGACCATATTTACTGCAGGAGAAAAGGTAGCACATGCTGTAAGTGCGGTGGTATCCGGAGCAGCGGCAATTGTTGGCAAAAGAACTCAGTGTAGCCAGGATCAAAAATAATCCTTGTCCTTTGTCCTTGACAAAACACACTAGTTGTGTGAAACGCGTAGGAGGGAGGCATGGATGCTCTTTTTCTATATTTGTGCCATTAACGCTTTCTATTTTTGATCCTGGCTACACTGAGCTTTTTTGGCAAAAATTGCCGCTGCTCAGGATACCACCGCACTTATGTGCTATCTTTTCTCTTGGCGGCATCTGATCCTGGAAAAGCGGCTCTGAGGAAACGTGGGAGTCTTCATTACAGCAGCGGAAGTTGCCTGCATGCAACCGCCAGGACCGGCACGGCTTCTGGAGGACATCTGCCTGGATATAGCATTGTGGGAGAGGGTGGGCTACTCACGGAGGTAAGACTATCGATTTTTTGCCTCCAGTCCCCCTCCACATGCAAGGCGATTCTCCTCACCTTTATTTTCCTCACTCACGGCATATTCACATACCGATAAGACTCTATGTAAGTTAATTATCCGGAGCGCAAGACAGCAGCACTTTCACCACATTTACTGCAGAACAAGACTTCTGCAAAGTCTATAGTGTGCTGCCAAAAGTCCTTGCTTGGGATAGATGGAACAAGGCGGGGGCACCCAGCTATCACCCAAAATACAGTATGTATTCAGGACTATTACCTGCTGTGATTATTCATCTACTTCTAATCAATCATGTCTGCATGAGGAGAACTGCGTGACTTTTTGTCCCAGGATGTGTATGTAGGGGGTCCTATTTCCAGTGTGTGGTGTGGCATATTCGGTGGCCGCCTGGCTGTGTGCCTCCCTCTCCTCGGCACCCGGTATGGAAAGGACGAGGGGGTGGAGACGCGCTTCTGGGAAGCAGGCATTTGGGCGGAGGGGGTGGGATATCTCCATCCCCTGTCCTCATTCAGAGGATTGAGACCGTCCATTGCCCACGTCAGTACCCCAGATGGAGGTTGCCGGGAACTGAGGCCCAGCGGCCTAAGTTCCTGAAATCAATCCCCATCCAGCTGGGAAGCGGAGTCCAGATAACAGCTGTGTGAAAACTAGAGAAGCCCACTCTGGATATCATACTTATAAATGCTAAGTCAGTTGCCCACTGTGCCCCGCTGGTGCGTGAGATGATCGTCTTGGGTCAATCACATCTAGTATTTATCACAGAGACCTGGCTAACTGCTGGGAGTGACATTTCTTTGGGGGACCTAGTCCCTGATGAGTACTCTGTGTTGCATGTTCCTAGGGAGGTTAGGGAGAATGGGGCAGGCATTGCCGTTATATTTCAATTCAATCTTATCTGCACCAACCATCCTGAGACCAGGGTCAAGTCTATTGAGTATATGACCATTTGCTGTGCCCTACCTGACAATCAAGCTTTGTGTTTCATCCTGATGTATAGGCCGCCTGGACACGGGGGTGATATTGTGTCAGCTGTTGGATGTGGTCACTCCCACATTACTGGAGTGGCCTTGCTCTGTGGTGCTGGAGGAGGTCAATATGTGGGTTGATGACCCAGACAATGCTGCGACTATGGATCTTTTAGATACTATGGGATCCATGGATTTAGTCCATTTGTACATGGCCCGACACATGAGCAGAGTCATACACTTGATTTGATATTCATGCAGGGGGTATCGGTGGGGAAGGTGATATTTTCCTCCCCCCTATGGACAGATCATAGGGTGATCCAGGCTCCGATTGGAAGTGCCCATCCACTCCCGATACAACTTGGGTACGGCATAGGCGGCTGGTTGAGCCCATTCTGTTTAGGACTGCCCTTTCATGTTCTCCGGACTACATCTCTGTCTGTGTCGAGAAGTACAACTTGGCTCTCCATGCAGCCACGGAAGGAGTGGCCCCTCTTCGGAGAGTGCCTGTTTGCAGATCCATAAGTGTGCTGTGGTATTCTCACGATCTCTGGGACCTGCAGCAGGCTCT
This sequence comes from Ascaphus truei, assembly GCF_040206685.1. NCBI lineage: Eukaryota > Metazoa > Chordata > Amphibia > Anura > Ascaphidae > Ascaphus > Ascaphus truei. The sequence goes on from NC_134495.1 coordinate 1,573,830, forward strand.
CTGAAGGAAAAAGCATCGGTGGTTGAGTTCCTGTCAGGATGTTGACCAGACAGCCTGACGTTATGTCAATGTGGGTATAAGTGTGCAGTCTTCAGGGTGTGAAGAAATCCTACGTAGCCCGGAGGATTGACCCACAAGAAATTGTCCAGCGGATGTCTTCAGGATGGTGAGCAGCCGGGTTTATCCAGCCTGCTCCTCCATGTTTCCACTGAGGAACGATAAGATCGGCCACATCTGTGCTGCTATTCCTCCCCCGATGGATTCCATAATCAACCTTGCCCTGCAGGCAAATCGGGTCAGTGCCATCTCAATCCCAGATTTCCTCTCAATGATGGCTGTGATGAACTGGACCACTTGTGACATGGCTCCTGAAAGAGACCATAAATTAATGTCTCTGTGGCTGGTGGAGTGTTACGTTGCTGACTGCAAAACAGGATATGGACCCGCAGGGCAGAGGAAGGGAGTAATACACCATCCTTGGCCTGGGATTGGAGGCCTGGGATGCAGTGGTAATCATGTCCGATTCCAAGGTTGAGGCAGGCGGTAGGCAAGGGGTAATCAGATTCAGTTCCAAGGTCAAGACAAGCAGAAGGCAAAACAAAGGCAAGGGAAAGCTCAGACAGGACAGGGCAACCAGTACTTTCCACGATCAAAGACTATTAGCAACTGCCTGCTATTTAAAGGCCAGAGGCAGCTGCTGGCAATGAGAGCCAAGGAGAGACTGATTTCCTGTCAGGGGAGTAAGGGCAGGATTTGCCAGGAAGCAGGATGGCCATGGTAGCTTCAGACCAGATGATGTCACTTCCTGGATGTTCAGACAGATCCCTTCATGTTCATGGTCGAACTCCAGGGCGACCAGGTCATGGTTTTTCTGGCTGATGACGATGGAATGCCTTGACTAGAGCTGAAGCATGCAGATCCTGAGACTTCACCCAGCTCCTTTCCTCAGGACCATACCCCTTCCAATCAACCAGATATTGAATCGATCCTCTGGAGTTCCAAGAGTCAAGTATCTGTCGCAATTCGTATTCAATTTGACCCTCAACATTTACCTGACTAGGAGGGGGAGGATTCTCAAAAAAGTGATTCCTCACCACAGGTTTCAGGAGGGACACATGGAAAGTGGTGGGAACTTTTAAAGAGGAGAGTAGCTCCACCTGAAATGTGACTTCATTTATCTTCCGTATGATGCTGTACGGACCAATGAACCGTGGTCCGAGCTTAGCAGAAGGCTGGTGTAAATGGATGTTTCGCATTGAAAGCCATACCTTATCCCCGACGGAGTATGGGTGTTATGGCCTCCGGTGCTTATCCGCTGATTTCTTTTGTCTCTCGGTAGACGAGAAAAGGGTTGCCTGAATCCCCTTCCAAAGGTCCTGTCAATTCTGTGCCCTGGTATCCACCGCTGGGACATCTACTGGTGGAGACTGAAGGGGAAGGGTACGGGGATGGTAACCCCAAGCTGCGAAAAATGGGGAACAGCCCAGGGAGTCATGTGATAGACTCTAGCAGGCAAACTCTGCTAGTGGTAAGAGCTCTGCCCAATCATTCTGATGTTCATTTGTATAGCACCTGAGTTATTGCTCCAGAGATTGATTGGTGCGCTCGGTTTGCCCATTAGATTGTGGGTGGTAAGCAGATGAAATGGAGATCAATCTCTAATCGACTGCAGAATGCCTTCAAAATTTTTGAGATGAACTGAGACCCCCTGTCTGAGACAATCTGTAAAGGCAGTCCATGCAGACAAAATATCTTCTTAGTGATGATGTCTGCCAGTTCCGTGGAGGAGGGAAGCTTTTATCTTTAGTGTCTAAACTAGATAATAATTAGGAAAGGTTGCAAACCCTTACAGAGTGCGTCATGCTGTTTTGCTTGTTTTCTAGGGGGAGATAGCGCCCCCCTCTGCCCACCACATTGCAACCCCGGAAACAACGCAGTGCACTGGCGCCATCGGTCTTTCAGCAGCCAAAGGGTTAATTGCACACATTCTGTGTGATCAACAACACACGCTGTACGGTCTTACATGTGGGATAGGTGCAACTTTATCCACAGGAAAGTAGCAGAAGACTGGACATTTCTTCTTCTTCTTTTTAAACAATTGTTATTTTGTTCACATTTATGGGGCACAAAAAGTAAGACGGGGGTGGGATGTTGCGTTAGGTGGATACAGAAAGATATTCCTTTTTTATTATGTATTTATGGAATGTTAAATGAATTGTTAAATGTTGCTAGAGTAGCATACATCACATTGCAAAGCTACCTGTTGTATAAATACAGAAACGATGTAGGAACGTGGCAATATAATTTAACCCATGTAGGAGCTTCTCCCTGCTATGCCCCATTCCCTCCTATCTGTCCAGTCCATAATGTGACAGCAAGTAGCTTCTTTTTAATTAAGACCAGATCACCTTTTGACCGGAGCAGCCTCTTCTATTCACTCATGTCTTTGTCCAGGTTTGTGACCGGCTCACCTTCTAGATAAACACTGGTCCGGCTACAACATCAAGGGTCAAACCCTCCAAAGCAAACAATGCTCCTCTAATCTTGTGGCGAGATCTAAACTACTTATCTCCCCATTGTCAATTTCATCTACACTCAAGTCTCCTCCATTCCTGTGACCGCCCTCCTCATCCTTTGTCTCTCCTAGAGGGGGTAACTCCAAAGTATTTAAGTTATTAATTATGCCTTCCGGACGGTTACCAGGAAACCAGTCCCTGCGTGTTTGAAATCAGAAGCCCCGCAGACCAGTTAAAATGAAAAATGCGATAAGTATAACAATATTTTCCAGTTGTTTTGGAAACCAGGATTTCAACACCCTTCCTACTAGACCATGCTTGCTTTCAAATTATGACCATATCTTATTTCAGCCTTATTGTTTAGGTCTCTCATATATTGTAAGACAGCAACATAGTACATTGTAGTTCAGGCTGAAAGAAAGACATCTGTAGAGTTCAACCATGAGCTAATTTCTAATGAGATAAAATACCAACGCTATATTTATTGATTGATGCAAAAAGGGGCAAAAAAGGCTACTTTTGGCAAATGTAGTTCACAATGTATGTCGTGGTGATGTTTACTTGGCAAAACAAAGTACTTGTGACCAATATGATGCCCAGTGATGAACATCCAGCGTGCTTGGCAATGACATAAGGACATTTGAAGGAAACCCAAGGATGAAAATTGGGTCTAAGGTTTTACAACAGAGAGGAAATTGGGAAGACCAGGTGGGCGTGCCTAGGGATGGGCAGACTAGGTGGGCGTGCCTAGGGATGGGCAGACTAGGTGGGCATGCCTAGTGATGGGCAAATTAGGTGGGCATGCCTAGTGATGGGCAGACTAGGTGGGCGTGCCTAGTGATGGGCAGACTAGGTGGGCATGCCTAGTGATGGGCAGACTAGGTGGGCGTGCCTAGTGATGGGCAGACTAGGTGGGCGTGCCTAGTGATGGGCAGACTAGGTGGGCATGCCTAGTGATGGGCAGACTAGGTGGGCGTGCCTAGTGATGGGCAGACTAGGTGGGCGTGCCTAGTGATGGGCAGACTAGGTGGGCATGCCTAGTGATGGGCAAATTAGGTGGGCATGCCTAGTGATGGGCAGACTAGGTGGGCGTGCCTAGTGATGGGCAGACTAGGTGGGCATGCCTAGTGATGGGCAAATTAGGTGGGCATGCCTAGTGATGGGCAGACTAGGTGGGCGTGCCTAGTGATGGGCAGACTAGGTGGGCATGCCTAGTGATGGGCAGACTAGGTGGGCGTGCCTAGTGATGGGCAGACTAGGTGGGCGTGCCTAGTGATGGGCAGACTAGGTGGGCATGCCTAGTGATGGGCAGACTAGGTGGGCGTGCCTAGTGATGGGCAAACTAGGTGGGCGTGCCTAGTGATGGGCAGACTAGGTGGGTGTGCCTAGTGATGGGCAGACTAGGTGGGCGTGCCTAGTGATGGGCAGACTAGGTGGGCATGCCTAGTGATGGGCAGACTAGGTGGGCGTGCCTAGTGATGGGCAAACTAGGTGGGCGTGCCTAGTGATGGGCAGACTAGGTGGGCGTGCCTAGTGATGGGCAGACTAGGTGGGCATGCCTAGTGATGGGCAAACTAGGTGGGCGTGTCTAGTGATGGGCAGACTAGGTGGGCATGCCTAGTGATGGGCAGACTAGGTGGGCGTGCCTAGTGATGGGCAAACTAGGTGGGCGTGCCTAGTGATGGGCAGACTAGGTGGGCGTGCCTAGTGATGGGCAGACTAGGTTGGCATGCCTAGTGATGGGCAAACTAGGTGGGCGTGTCTAGTGATGGGCAGATTAGGTGGGCGTGACTAGTGATGGGCAAACTAGGTGGGCATGCCTAGTGATGGGCAGACCAGGTGGGTGTGCCTAGTGATGGGCAGACCAGGTGGGTGTGCCTAGTGATGGGCAGACTAGGTGGGCGTGCCTAGTGATGGGCAGACTAGGTGGGCGTGCCTAGTGATGGGCAAACTAGGTGGGCGTGTCTAGTGATGGGCAGACCAGGTGGGTGTGCCTAGTGATGGGCAGACCAGGTGGGTGTGCCTAGTGATGGGCAGACTAGGTGGGCGTGCCTAGTGATGGGCAGACTAGGTGGGCATGCCTAGTGATGGGCAGACTACGTGGGCGTGCCTAGTGATGGGCAAACTAGGTGGGCATGCCTAGTGATGGGCAAACTAGGTGGGCGTGCCTAGTGATGGGCAAACTAGGTGGGCGTGCCTAGTGATGGGCAAACTAGGTGGGCGTGCCATGTGATGGGCAGACTAGGTGGGCATGCCTAGTGATGGGCAGACCAGGTGGGCATGCCTAGGGATGGGCAAACTAGGTGGGCATGCCTAGTGATGGGCAGACTAGGTGGGCATGCCTAGTGATGGGCAAACTAGGTGGGCGTGCCATGTGATCGGCAGACCAGATGGGCATGCCTAGTGATGGGCAAACTAGGTGGGCATGCCTAGTGATGGGCAAACTAGGTGGGCATGCCTAGTGATGGGCAAACTAGGTGGGCGTGCCTAGTGATGGGCAGACTAGGTGGGCATGCCTAGTGATGGGCAGACTAGGTGGGCATGCCTAGTGATGGGCAAACTAGGTGGGCGTGACTAGTGATGGGCAGACTAGGTGGGTGTGCCATGTGATGGGCAGACCAGGTGGGTGTGCCTAGTGATGGGCAGACTAGGTGGGCGTGCCTTGTGATGGGCAGACTAGGTGGGTGTGCCTAGGGATGGGCAGACTAGGTGGGCGTGCAATGTGATGGGCAGACTAGGGGGGCGTGACTAGGGATGGGCAGACTAGGTGGGCATGCCTAGGGATGGGCAGACTAGGTGGGCGTGCCTAGGGATGGACAAACTAGGGGCGCGTGCCTAGGGGTTTTTTGTACCCTTGTCTGATTACCCATGTGGAGCGAGTTAATTGACTGGCTGCAATTTACCAGCTCTATGCTGGATTTCTCAGACCTCTAGAGGCTTTTATTTAAACAGGGATTAGTCCCTGTTACAGTGAGCGTTCCCCAGGGCAGAATATGATTACCCGAGCATTCCCCAGGGCAGAATATGATTACCCGAGCATTCCCCAGGGCAGTATATGATTACCCGAGCATTCCTCAGGGCAGTATATAATTACCTGAGCATTCCCCAGGGCAGTATATGATTACCTGAGAATTCCCCTGGGCAGTATATGATTACATGAGAATTCCCCAGGGCAGTATATGATTACCTGAAAATTCCCCAGGGCAGTATATGATTACCTGAGCATTCCCCAGGGCAGTATATGATTACTTGAGCATTCCCCAGGGCAGTATATGATTACCTGAGCATTCCTCAGGCCAGTATATGATTACCTGCGCATTCCCCAGGGCAGTATATGATTACCTGAGCATTTCACAGAGCAGTATATGATTACCTGAGCATTTCACAGGGCAGTATATGATTATGTTTGCCTAATGTATAGAACAAAAAGACCAAATTAAGATTTGTAAAAAATTAAAAATTTATATTTTTGACCATCGGAATGGGGAAAATACATTCTTTCTATACTCCAGTTTAGCACTTTTTAGTGCTAGTAGGGCCTGCAACATATTGTTTGTGCATTGTGCATTCCAGCGGAAATGGCGGAGTCGGCCTTACATGTCACAACACTCTGCTCAATTAAACACTTCAACCTGGAATGTCAGAAATATCCACATTCAAAAGAGGAGTGACACTGTACCCGTGGGTGGAACAGGTAGGGCCTCCGCGATCACTTTCTGCTAATAACTCCATTTGTGTTGGAACAAGCAGTGCTCTGTCCTGCTTAGGAACAGATCTCATTCAAGTAAAGTCATTTGCTCTGCATATTTTGTAGTTAGGCCCTTATCCACAAAGGGTGCTAAGCTTTAGCTCGCCTTCACTCCCATGCTATGCATGGGCGCCGAGGCGTGCTAACACTTAGCACCATTGGATCTGTATTTCTTGGGGGGCACATTGACTGATAATGTATTAATCTGTACAACTTTAGGGTACAGATCAATACATTATTAGGACAATATTTTTGGGGCATTTCTGGCTTTGTATTGATGATGATATTTGCGATGTCACTTTAATATGTGGATGTCATTCTTTGGTATTTTGCTGCTTTATTTAAATAAAATGTTTGCAATTGATTTTTGATTTTAATTAATGTCTTGTGTTGACTAATGCGTTTAATGGTTGTGTTTCAGATATTTTTAAATAGTTAATTTCTTGGCAGGTCAATGTTTCTATTAATTAATTGCTGTTGTATTAATTAATTGTTTTGATTGGTTATTGTTACAATTAATTCCGAGTTGTTTTAGTAATTAATTAGTTTGATTGGTTACTGTTTGAAATAATTCTGAGATGTTTTATTAATTTAGTGCTTTGATTGGTTAATGTTTTAATTAATTCATTGTTGATCTGGTTATTGCTTGTATTAATTGGATTAGCTGGCTAGTGTTTTTATTTAGTGAATTGTGTTTTGTTGGAGTTTTGTTATGTTTTATTATTGTGTGTTTTGTGCATTCATGTATTTTGATTAGGATGCCCATTGGGTGCTATAGCGGCTTATCATGCCCATATTATTATATGGGTATGATGTACCACTATACTACTCAATGGGTACAGGGTGGGTATAGTGGGTCTGGGGTGGGTGCTTAGGCCTCCCAGGTGGGTAGCAGGGCAAGGTGGGTTAACCCCTTAATTACTATAGCGGTTATTAACCGCTAAGGTGATTAGGTGGTTAGGGGCCATTAGAATGTATTTATTATGTATGTATGCTGTCTGCCAACGGAGGACAGGGACCTGCAGTATCGTGATGAGGACGTCCATAATATTGCTGTGGTAAGAAGAACTGAATTTATTTACTTTATTTATGCTGGCTAATGTTGTGTTTAATAATGGGCAAATAATCTATTATCCATATCTGGATAATAGTTATTTTGCCCATTACTGTACTGTATGTGTTTCGGGGAATTGATTGAAATGTAGGCCCATGTTTTATGTTTTTACATACAGGGTTGGTACCTTAGGTCTGCGAGGACCTATGGAGACCACCTGAGACGCCCGGACGCCCACGGGTACCACCTCTGGACCCACGCGGGACAGCTGTGGGGAAGAACCCAGACCCCCGTGGGAACCACCCGAGGGCCCTCAGACACCTGTGGGGATGACCCGGGGAACCCCAGACACCACTTGGAGGCCCACGGTGCCTGTCGGGGACCACCCGGAGACCCCCAGACCCTGTGGGCACCCCCCTCTGGTGCACTGTGGGCCTGCGGACACCCGTCGGGCTCACCGGGGACTACGGTAGGCCTGGGGTATGAATCTTGTATGTTAAAAAATACATCATGGTTTTACATTATGGGGGCACGGGTGGTGGGTAGTGGGTGGTGGGTGGTGTATTTGGTGATTAATAAATATTTTTACATTTAAATATTATTAATAGTGTAGATGTGCAGGGGGTCTCCAGAGCAGAACCGCATTGGTTTGAGGTCTGGGGACCCCCTGCTTCCCGAGATACAGGCCCCGTTATGGGGTGCACACACACACTAAAATGAGTATTTATTTTGTTGCACACTTTAAGAAGGACTACAGTGAACAACCTTGGCCAGAGATATAACAAAATCTGAATTTTGTTTCCTACAAAAATATCAGTTGACACAAGAAGAGAAAGTGGTTGAAATCTATTCCGCCCCAAAATATTTGGTCCTGATACAAAAGCTTAGAAGGTATTTATGTGGCCTGGGCATTTGGGGAACTGTTTCCCTGTAATTAGGAATTCCTCACAACGTTATTAAAGCTTCTCGGGCGACCACGTCTTTGTGGCTCGGGCTGCGCCACAGCCGAGGAGCTGCCAGACGGCACATCGTTCTGGGGGTAACGTTGCAATCTCAGACATAACTATAATTAATCTGAGTTCAGAGCCTCTGGCTGAAGAAGTAACTTAGTGGTAAGAGAACTGCCTTTGAAGTGGGTGAGCCTGGTGGAAGTGGTTGTCAGCGATCCTTTTGACCTTGGGTATGTCCCTGTGCTTCAGGCACTAACAATTAGATTGTAAGCTCTTTGGGACAGGGACTCACTGGGGAAGATTCATCAACATAAAAGAAAGTGCAAATAGAAGTTTGTTTTGCTGCATTGCTCGATAATCTTCTCGCTGCAAATTGTTAGCGAGAAAGGTTTTGCTCCAGGTTTTACGCTGGCGCACTGCGCAAATACCAGATATAAAAAGTAACACACGGAGTGCTGAATTTGATACAGATCACGAATATCTGTGGGTCGAACTCTTCCTAACGCCACCGCCCAAAGCGCCAGCAGCTGATTCACACCTTGGAGCAAACACCTTGGTAGATTGATGCAATTTCAGTCAACTTAGCTCCAAATGTGCCTTAAAAAAGACTGTGTGTACAGCACTGTGTCTGTTACTGCAGTATACATAAAAAAGATTGTGTGTACAGCACTGTGTCTGTTACTGCAGTATACATAAAAAAGATTGTGTGTACAGCACTGTGTCTGTTACTGCAGTATACATAAAAAAGATTGTGTGTACAGCACTGTGTCTGTTACTGCAGTATACATAAAAAAGACTGTGTGTACAGCACTGTGTCTGTTACTGCAGTATACATAAAAAAGACTGTGTGTACAGCACTGTGTCTGTTACTGCAGTATACATAAAAAAGACTGCGTGTACAGCACTGTGTCTGTTACTGCAGTATACATAAAAAAGACTGCGTTTACAGCACTGTGTCTGTTACTGCAGTTTACATAAAAAAGACTGCGTGTACAGCACTGTGTCTGTTACTGCAGTATACATAAAAAAGACTGCGTGTACAGCACTGTGTCTGTTACTGCAGTATACATAAAAAAAGACTGCGTGTACAGCACTGTGTCTGTTACTGCAGTATACATAAAAAAGATTGTGTGTACAGCACTGTGTCTGTTACTGCAGTATACATAAAAAAGATTGTGTGTACAGCACTGTGTCTGTTACTGCAGTATACATAGAAAAGACTGTGTGCACAGCACTGTGTCTGTTACTGCAGTATACATAGAAAAGACTGTGTGTACAGCACTGTGTCTGTTACTGCAGTATACATAGAAAAGACTGTGTGTACAGCACTGTGTCTGTTAGTGCAGTATACATAAAAAAGACTGTGTGCACAGCACTGTGTCTGTTACTGCAGTATACATAAAAAAGACTGTGTGTACAGCACTGTGTCTGTTACTGCAGTATACATAAAAAAGACTGTGTGCACAGCACTGTGTCTGTTACTGCAGTATACATAAAAAAGACTGTGTGCACAGCACTGTGTCTGTTACTGCAGTATACATAAAAAAGACTGTGTGCACAGCACTGTGTCTGTTACTGCAGTATACATGAAAAAGACTGTGTGTACAGCACTGTGTCTGTTACTGCAGTATACATAAAAAAGACTGTGTGTACAGCACTGTGTCTGTTACTGCAGTATACATAAAAAAGACTGTGTGCACAGCACTGTGTCTGTTACTGCAGTATACATAAAAAAGACTGTGTGCACAGCACTGTGTCTGTTACTGCAGTATACATAAAAAAGACTGTGTGCACAGCACTGTGTCTGTTACTGCAGTATACATAAAAAAGACTGTGTGTACAGCACTGTGTCTGTTACTGCAGTATACATAAAAAAGACTGTGTGTACAGCACTGTGTCTGTTACTGCAGTATACATAAAAAAGACTGTGTGTACAGCACTGTGTCTGTTAGTGCAGTATACATAAAAAAGACTGTGTGTACAGCACTGTGTCTGTTACTGCAGTATACATAAAAAAAGACTGTGTGTACAGCACTGTGTCTGTTACTGCAGTATACATAAAAAAAGACTGTGTGCACAACACTGTGTCTGTTAGTGCAGTATACATAAAAAAGACTGTGTGCACAGCACTGTGTCTGTTACTGCAGTATACATAAAAAAGACTGTGTGTACAGCACTGTGTCTGTTAGTGCAGTATACATAAAAAAGACTGTGTGTACAGCACTGTGTCTGTTACTGCAGTATACATAAAAAAGACTGTGTGTACAGCACTGTGTCTGTTACTGCAGTATACATAAAAAAGACTGTGTGTACAGCACTGTGTCTGTTACTGCAGTATACATAAAAAAGACTGTGTGTACAGCACTGTGTCTGTTACTGCAGTATACATAAAAAAGACTGTGTGTACAGCACTGTGTCTGTTAGTGCAGTATACATAAAAAAGACTGTGTGTACAGCACTGTGTCTGTTAGTGCAGTATACATAAAAAAGACTGTGTGTACAGCACTGTGTCTGTTACTGCAGTATACATAAAAAAAGACTGTGTGTACAGCACTGTGTCTGTTACTGCAGTATACATAAAAAAGACTGTGTGCACAGCACTGTGTCTGTTAGTGCAGTATACATAAAAAAGACTGTGTACATAAAAAAGACTGTGTGCACAGCACTGTGTCTGTTACTGCAGTATACATAAAAAAGACTGTGTGTACAGCACTGTGTCTGTTACTGCAGTATACATAAAAAAGACTGTGTGTACAGCACTGTGTCTGTTACTGCAGTATACATAAAAAAGAAAGTATTGTTATTGCTGTGTAACATTAAGAATCCGCTTCACACAGATCTGTCACTGATTTTATGTGAGTCTCACTGATTTTTGCTCAACTGCAGTGTTCATGGTTTTATAGAGCAGACTGGGCCATATTTACTAAGTGGTGCTAAACTAAAACGCACCTTATGGCCCATTGAAGTTGATTGGCTTTAAATTGCCTTTAAATTTCCCGCTGCTAAGTAAGTATGAGACAGAACCCTTTGTTCCCTGCCCGAATTTACACCATCAGATTTAATAATCCAATGTGCAATTTTGTATTCCTTTCTCTGTTGTTTTCTCTTGTATCTTGAAACCTTTCAAAAGAAAATGTTTAAACTTCCTTTGGTCTGCAAGAACAAATAATGCTGTGTAATCTTCTTTAGAGAGAGTTCAAATACTATGGACAGCCCAATGAAAAGTGAATAGGCTGCTGACACCTCTGGTAGAGAAGGGCTTGTATTACTGGTACTGGTACTTGTATTACTGGCACTGGTACTTGTATTTGTGGTACTGGTACTTGTATTTGTGGTACTGGTACTTGTATTACTGGTACTGGTACTTGTATTACTGGTACTGGTACTTGTATTACTGGTACTGGTACTTGTATTACTGGTACTGGTACTTGTATTACTGGTACTGGTACTTGTATTACTGGTACAGCTGCATGAACCTGTCCCAGTTTGCTCAGTAAAAGTTCCCGCAATTTTTAGGGGATCGAATATTTTATTGCAATTTCAATAAACGTACGATGTACAGTGTACAGGTCTCAGCCAGTGCGTGTGTACAGGTCTCAGCCAGTGCGTGTGTACAGGTCTCAGCCAGTGCGTGTGTACAGGTCTCAGCCAGTGCGTGTGTACAGGTCTCAGCCAGTGCGTGTGTACAGGTCTCAGCCAGTGCGTGTGTACAGGTCTCAGCCAGTGCGTGTGTACAGGTCTCAGCCAGTGCGTGTGTACAGGTCTCAGCCAGTGCGTGTGTACAGGTCTCAGCCAGTGCGTGTGTACAGGTCTCAGCCAGTGCGTGTGTACAGGTCTCAGCCAGTGCGTGTGTACAGGTCTCAGCCAGTGCGTGTGTACAGGTCTCAGCCAGTGCGTGTGTACAGGTCTCAGCCAGTGCGTGTGTACAGGTCTCAGCCAGTGCGTGTGTACAGGTCTCAGCCAGTGCGTGTGTACAGGTCTCAGCCAGTGCGTGTGTACACAGCTGCACCCAGCAGGTAATGCTCAGGGTACCTCGTCTAAACAATACCTGAACATAATATCATAAAAGTCTATGGGGGTTACCATGAATATGGAGGGAAGTTTGAGGCACCACCCCATAAAAAGACATTCTGGAACTAGAGAAAGTGCAGAAAAGAGCCACCGCACTAATAACCGGGCTGGATAATCTGATTTATGAGGAGGGGCTAGCTAAATTAGATTTTTTACATTAGAAAAGAGGCATCTGCCGTGATGTTGATAATGTTTTAAAGGAAAAACACAATGTACAAGACTCGTGTAAGGTGTTACACGCGGGATACATTCTGTACAGAAATGCCGCCAGAGGAAATAACAGTGGCCGCCCACAACGCTGTTTGTTAAGCGAGGAGATTGTGATCCCTTAAAATGCAAAATGTGATATTTGAAAATCTGTCCGTTGAAATTGATGCACTGTATGTAAAAATGTTTCCAATAAAAAAATAAATATTAAAAGAAAAGAGGCGTCTCAGGGGGATATGATAACTATATACAAATATATTCAGGGACAGTATAAGGAGCTTTCAAAAGAACTATTCATCCCACGGGCAGTACAAAGGACTCGGGGCCATCCCTTAAGGTTGGAGGAAAGGAAATTTCACCAGCAACAAAGGAAAGGGTTCTTTACAGTAAGGGCAGTTAAAATGTGGAATTCATTACCCATGGAGACTGTGATGGCAGATACAATAGATTTGTTCAAAAAAAGGTTGGACATCTTTTTAGATGGGAAAGGTATACAGGAAGATACCAAATAAGTATACATGTTGATCTAGGGAGAAATCTGAAATCTCCATTATTTGGAGTCAGGAAGGAATTTATTGTCCCCTTATGAGACAGCATTAGATAATGACAACCAAGACCTATGCCAAACTAGGGGTACTTTACAGGAACAAATCCTCCCTAAGTCTCCTGGTCAGAAAGCGTATCGCTCAGCAGATGCTAATGCCAATTATTGACTATGGAGACATAGTATATGGCTCGGCTCCTCAAACCCACCTTGGCAAACTTGACACCCTCTACAATTCAATTTGTCGTATTGTTCTCCAATGCAACTACAACACACATCACTGCGAAATGCTCAAAGAACTAGATTGGCCATCACTAGAGTCTAGGCGCAAAGTTCACCTTTCCTGTCTTGCCTTTAAATTCTTCATGGGCAAGCTACCCAGCTACCTGAACAAGCTCCTCACCCCTACCACTTGCAGCACTTATCACCTGAGATCAGACTCCAAAAGACTATTCATGGTCCCAAGGCTCAACAAAGTATCCGGACGTTCCTCCTTCTCCTTCCGTGCACCCCAAAACTGGAACAACCTACCAGAGACTCTCACATCCACCACCAGTCTAAATTCTTTCAAATCTAAGGCTGTCTCACACTTTAATCTGGTCTGTAACTGTTTCATACGCTCATAATATATATTTTCTTTAACTGTGCACGCAATGTCTTGTATATAATGTATACCCTGTTTATTTAGGTAACTGTATTTGTAACCATGTATTATTTGTTTTACTCTGTGCCCAGGACATACTTGTAAACGAGAGGTAACTCTCAATGTATTACTTCCTGGTAAAATATTTTATAAATAAATAAATGTTTTACTAGGGTTTTTTGTTTGCCTTCCTCTGGATCAATATATTGTAAATACAAATACAGGATAAGTATCTGTCTTCTAAATTTAGCATAGGTTGAACTTGATGGACATATGTATTTTTTCAACCTCTTCTTCTATATAACTGTTATTTATTACCTCTGTGTATAGAAAGATTTAGGACACTTAATCGTATCACATAAAGCAAAGGTTTAGTAACCTGTCCGTATTATATAGTACAGTATGATACATGAAGACTCAGTATTGTTAATCTTTCTCCATGATATGGATACTGGTTTATTAACCAGAATGCACTGGGATTACAGTTACAAAACAAGGACGGGACCCAAGTCTTGTGATGACATGGAGCAAGGCTGACAATACTGACACACTACACACAAAATAGCAGCATGACCTAATTTACGGATAAAAAGCTATAAGCCTTTAAAAAGGGGTTTTTAAAGCGAGATGGTGGGGTGAGTCATGATTATGTCAGTACGAACAGCCAGTGAAGTATTCTATGTTGGCATACAAGAAAAAGAAGTTGTCATGTACAATTTTAGCGATATTCCTACTGGCAAAACTGTAATTAGGGATTAGTAATCCAGCTGCAACACAATTTACTGTAAAGTGCTAACTTTGATCTCTCATTTATTATTTGGAACATGATAAATGTTCAAATCAAACTGCTCTTGTCTGATTATTATTATGTACTAAAACCATTATTTTAACCCTTTAGCAGACAAGGCACCCTGCACCGCGTGGATGCATTATACATTGGTTTCATGTGTCCGCTTTTCGGGATTTGCGGTCATGTGGAGTGATTGATGGATGGAGCTACTTGAATCTTCCATGATTAAGTCATATGATTGACAGACTGCATGGAGCTAGAATAGCTTGTTTGACACCTAGCCAAGCCCATTTTGCTTGAGCCCAGGCTGTGTGGGGGTGGATAGGGGAAGTGGCAAAGTCTCAGTCTTTCCAATATACCTAGTCTTCTACTAAAGTTCATGTTTCGGCCCCTACCTGAGAAATAGCATGCTACACTACTAGTTATGACAACACCACTAGTTATGGCAACACTACTAGTTATGGCTACACTACTAGTTATGGCTACACTACTAGTTATGGCTACACTACTAGTTATGGCTACACTACTAGTTAGGGCTACACTACTAGTTATGGCTACACTCCGTACATCCAACTACTTGAATCTTCTCAGAGAGAAAGAGAGACCTCATTTTGTAAAGTCCCAAGTTACGTGTACACCTGTAGGAACACCTCTGAGATACAGAACAAAGCTCTGTGGATCTGGGCCTAAGTGACTTAAAGCTGCAATCCCACATAGTCTACCCGTGGAATTTCTTAGGAGCCTCTGAATGGGAGTTTGTCAATCAAGTGTTTCCATATCCCACCGTGGCCTTATCAGAGAACAAATAAAGGTAATGGGAGGTGGGGAGAGGGGGCTCTGGATGTACAGCAATGTCTGAATACACGGTGACATCACACAAAAGGATGGTGACCAGATGTCCTGGTTTTGCTGGGACAGTCCCGACTTTTAGCCATTTGTCCCGGGTCACGACCTTTCTGGCCACTGTTCCATTTTTTCTCTGCGCTGGTCGACCACCTGAGCGCATGCGCGATCGGCACTTGTCGGATGTGCATGCGTGATCGGCACGTGAGCATACGCTGGCAAATGCTGATCACGTAAGCGCAGCTGGCAAGTGCTCATCGCGCAATTGGCTCTCGGCGTTCACGCGCGCAACTGCGCATGCATGACAGTTATCCCAGTTTTTGCCAGGACAAATATGGTCACCCTACACAAAAGGGTCATCACACAAAAGGGAGCGGCCAGTGGAAACCAAACCCCTTTTAGTAAGAAAGACATGAATCACTCAGACGAGACCCCTTAAACATGTTCCTGGAATTAGTTAAAGCAGCAATACTCCCCCCTCCCCCCCTCCCCCCTCCCCCTTTTATTTCTTTTTATTTGTGTATGTAAAGCAGGCGGCGATGTATAATTCTACATTCCGCGCCCATACTGCGAGCGACCACGCCGTAAGAACAGGCCGCACCTCTATGAGGCAGCCCACAGAGTGCGCAACCGCACGACAAAGCGCGATGGAGTGACTGCGTTTTCAACCGTCAAAATGTTTTTACTTTGTGGCGCGACGGTCGGGTCACGGGAGTGGTCCAGCCAATGCGGGCGAAGCGCGCTTACGTGACGCTGCGGGCACGCCTCTGCGTCGCTTTGGATCTCAGTCCACAGATCGCTCGGCCGACAGGCGCGCATGACGCAATGCACTCCGTTGTGCGCACCCACTATAGCCGAGGCCTAACAATCCTGATTGTGTGTGCCTAACTAAATGGCTGCTTCAGTCTGTATCCTTACATTACTACAGTAATATCTATTGTTACAGTTTACAGCTCAAACTGCTGGGAACAATGGCAACAAATTCTCCCAAACAGAAAAGTGTTACAAATATCTTGCACTGCTTGGGAGGTGGGTTAAACCCTTCTATAGGGGTCAAATGATGCATTAAAACTCATTAAAAATGGCATTAAGAGTTGAATAATATATATATTTTAAAAACAGTAAGTATTATCTAATATTCAGAAATTATTTATTTTAAAAAAAACCATATAAGATTTCACATGTTCTGCTGCTTTAAACCGGCCGTCTCTCCTCGGGCCAAAATGGACAAACAGGAGAAGGGAACCCTCGCCGGCCACAACGTGACTTTATTCTTTCGCATTATTTTTGTTCAACTAAATCTGAAGGGGCTGCCGGTGATGTGTCGGTTTTATATGTTCTTTTTATTTGGCTGTCCAATGATTTCTATTGTGAAGTTTCCACTTTTTCCCACCAGAGTCTCTGGGTAATTGTGTGTATTTGTTTGTAATATTCAATGTAGACACCGATTGTTCCCTAGGATTCAATGGTAATATCGCACCAGGATCCTGTAGTATGATCAGACATACTACACCTGTCTGTAGTGGCTCACACATAAATAATACTAATACCCGTAGTTTCATTTACTCACCTTTAATGAAAGAGAACAATCCTTGTAGCCGGTAAAAACAAACCAAAATATAACAATGTATTCACTCTAGTCCCCGAAATGTTGCGCTACATAGTATGGTCCAGGTGACCTGCTAACTTAGGCTAAGCAGGGTGCTCAACTCCAGTCCTCAAGCCCCCACCCCACCCATCAGGTTTTACTGATATCCCTGATTCAGCACAGGTCACTCAATCAGTCACTACTTCAGCACAGGAGTCTCTGATTGAGATATCCTCAGGGATATCCTGAACACCTGACCTGTTCGGGGGCTTGAGGACTGGAATTAAGCACCCCTGTCTCAAAGGGTTAAAGATACACATTGAACGGTTAAGTGACTACAGGGGACCTTTTGTAGGAGACAGAAGTGGAGGCACCTCCTCCGTTTCCCCTCTGGGCAGATCGCGTCCTGGCCTCCATGCGACCACAGGGAGCGACCTAAATGCCAGAAACACCCTCAGTTTGGCATGGCGCTGTCACTATCTGTCACAAGTCCCCACGACTTAATGACTAAGGGTTAAAGCCAAATAACGCAAGATTAAGTCCTGTTTCTGTCCGGAAAGAGCAGTAGTGATTATATATGTGACTGAGGCTCTGCCTTAATATAACGCCTATCCCCATAGGCCCAGTAGTGTTAATGCAGGGATGGAACATGACTTTAATGGAATCATACCTAAAGCTGGCGCTACTCCAATCCAGACACTGAAATAAGGGTTACAGAGACATAAAGACAGAGCTCGATTTCTGTAAAGTAAAGTACCCAGTGACTCCTGCCCCTCGCCACGTACTCATTATACAAAATGGGGAGAGAGAGCTCGGAACAAACCGGAACACATGCGACATGCGACATGCCTGAGCAATAAGCAAACTGTAATAATTTCATTACACTTTGCACACCGCAATTAGCATATTTCTCAGGTGTGTTCAGTTGTGTTTTTCATATAATTAGCTTTGTGGAAATGCGTGGACCTCACTGAAAATAGCGTCTGTCACAGATAGAGATGTTCAAATACCAATTCTTAATAAATAGCTCCATTTCCCCTCAGGCTATGAGCTGAAAAGACCTGATATACATTATTAGAGTCGTAAAATGTTTCACTGTACTGGAATGTGTTTATTATGTTGCAGAGGATCGGTATACAATGAAATGTGCATTTAAACAACAAGTTTCAAAATACTTTGAGGGGAAAGGGATAAACCAACATGTCCGGTGGAGAAGAAGTTCAGGTCAATCTTTCAGGATTAACAAGGTGAGGAACTTTAGACAAACAGAAAGAAGAGAACAAGATGGCAGAGACATACAAATAAAGAATAACGTTACCATGTCAGAGCCACGTGAGCATGTTTCTCCTCTTTAATCTGCGGTCAGTAAACAATCTCTATAGGTGCAGCGCCACTTGGAACAAAATGCATATGTTTAAGGGATTAAAGCTAGGTGATTCATTTGTCTTTTTAAAAAAAAAAAATCAATACAAGTATTAATGGCAAATTCAACGTTTATCATGGAGTTTGAAAGCAAGTCCAATGTAGCTGCACTGTCCTTGTCTGCTTTATATTCCCCTATATCTCATTTATTCGCTTTCTAATTAGTTCTTTGGCAAGGAAGGGTGTATATAAATTACAAATTACCTAATCATTTGGATAGGACGGACAAGGAATAGGTTAACCCTTTCTCTGCCACTGCATTGCTGACCCCTCTGGCAGTAAAGGGGTTAAAACTGGCCAAAATTATGATTTTTTTCATAAATCATCAAAAATGAACACATTAAACCCATTTATGGAAACGTGGAAGATCGACTGTAAAAAGTGCAGTATATATTGTATGTCTTTTTTTTAAACCAGAGACAGAACATAAAACACAGACAAAGCTCAGTGCACATCCAGTGAAACTCATACACGGTACAGTGCCTAAATATATATGTATAAATATCTATTAAATAAAATGGTCTTTTAGTTTAACATTTTGGCCAAATTGTTGTAAGCCCCTGAGCCACTGCATGGCAGACCACATTCTTCAGGGGTCCCTAACACTAATATAAATTCTTAATAACCTGTGCATTGCCGGGAAGAATGATTTATAATAAATCTGTCAATATTAGTTGCAAAGTTCTAAGTCTGAAGCTTTTATTAACCTGTACATTACCAGGAAAAGCACTCTGTATTAGATACATATATATTTAGGCACTGTACCGTGTATGAGTTTCACTGGACGTGCACTGAGCTCTGTCTGTGTTTTATGTTCTGTCTCTGGTTTTAAATATATATTGCCATGCTCAGTAGCACTCCTCTGTGACACTCATATGCTTATATATATGTTGTGGTTATTTTGGGGGTTCAATAGGAGCTTGTTAGGTGTCCAGTATGTTTTGCAATTCTTGTTCAGCTAGTCTTAGCTGATTGGAGGGTGGCAACCTCCTACCTAATTGAAGCTTACCCCCTCCCACATTTAAATGGTTAAAAGCTCACTCCATAGCATCTCCCACTCTCAGGGGAGCTTGCTTGCTTGCAGTATGATTGTGACAAATCTAATACAGAGTGCTTTTCCTGGTAATGTACAGGTGAATAAAAGCTTCAATCAGACTTAGAACTTTTGCAACTAATATTGACAGATTTATTATAAATCATTCTTCCCGGCAATGCACAGGTTATTAAGAATTTATATTAGTGTTAGGGACCCTTGAGAATGTGGTCTGCCGTGCAGTGGCTCAGGGGCTTACAACAATTTGGCCAAAATGTTAAACTAAAAGATCATTTTATTTAATAGATATTTATACATATATATTTAGGCACTGTACCGTGTATGAGTTTCACTGGATGTGCACTGAGCTCTGTCTGTGTTTTATGTTCTGTCTCTGGTTTTAAATATATATTGCCATGCTCAGTAGCACTCCTCTGTGACACTCATATGCTTATATATATGTTGTGGTTATTTTGTCGGTTCAATAGGAGCTTGTTAGGTGTCCAGTATATATTGTATGTCACAAGAAAATACAATACTGACGACCACATTATATTTATTATGTTCGAGAATTATTATATAAAATGTTATCATATAACATCATCATATTCTCATTAAGGTTTCTAAAAATTGCCACAATAAAAAGCTATTTTAGGAGCCTTCTTGGATATGTTTTACAGAAGTATTTCTCTAGAACAGTAAATGACTGGATGACATCACAATGAAGAAGTATGTGATCAGCATAACAAGGAAAGGAACTGCATCGTTCGGAACCCTTCCCTGCTAGAGAGGCCTGCAGTGCATTTCAAAGCAATGCCCCTCTGTCAGCAGAGATGTGTCTATACATTTACAGTATGGTTGTAGAGGAAACGGACAGGACAATGCACTGGCAATGCTTTCCTTATCCCATCGGTCACCTACTGTGGCCTATGTGAAAGCCTGAAGTGCCGAATTTTTCAACTCTTTCCATGTACGTTTGATTGGGAAACAGATGTAATTGACTCTTGTTAAACAGTGAAATAAAACAGAGGAACAATACACCAGAGTCTACGCCCTGTATTCTGTATGTTAAGGGGAAGAGTCCATGATTGGCATGAATTAAGGAGTAAGTTCATACATTCGTAGTTGCATAGTAGATGAGGTCGAAAAAAGACATACAGTACGTCCACCAAGCTCAACCTATGCTAAATGTAGACGATTGCATTAAATTTTTTCATCTATTCCATCTTCCATATTTTGCCTCCACTTTCCATCCATAAACTATACTGCCTACCAATGCCAGGATTATCATTAAATTCAATTAACATTCTGGCTACAAGGTACGGTACATTAATAGTCATTTCTTTTAAATGACCATTAAACCATGTTGCTCATTTTAATTATTGAGTTCCCTACAGTAAAACAAGAGTGGCTGAAAGTTATGCGTTAACCGGAAAGTGGAAACTACCAGCGAAATCCTAATTGTAACCTGAGTAAGCCTTTGGATTCCCTTGAACCACATCTTCTCTCTATCAGGTACATCCTTTCTTTAGCAAAATCGCCTGTGATGTCTCGGCACTTTTCAGATTCCAGTTGGCCGCTGAATGCTGCAATGGTATGATGAGTGGCATTCCCTTCATTGATTGGCTGTTGTGGCTAGGGTCGAGCCTTACTGCTGGATCCCATATCTCTTGAACATGAATGCTCCTGTTGCTTTCATAATGAGGTAGCAGGGGAGGGGGGGGGGGTGTTTCTCAATCATTTCTACACTCTTTGATTAACACAAGTATTGGTTCTTTAAAACACCCAGAGCAACAGGGATCCTTTTATAAAAGGCAAATGTAATGGAAATAGCATGGCAATAATGTGTCATTATGCCAACGATGCAGGAAAGGTACAAAACGTATAACTCACTTCTTTGATAAAAATAATGCAATTGTGGCAAGACAGTGATTATGACTCACGTTTCCCTGAAAACTATTACAAAGCTGCGGCACATGTACAATAAGTACAAACTGTTCCATACAGAATGCTGTATTACTCTTTGGCCTTCAGAGACATGCCCTATAAATTGTGCAGTCATTGTGTTATTGCATATAAATAGAAACATATTAATGGAACCTTCTACAGAAATATAACCACAGTATGAATGTTATGTTTAAAGGCAATGATTATTAGTAGCAAGCAACATACAGTAGTCAACTTTGAGCTGCAGTGGAACACAAAGTGTGTGAGTGTGCTGCCAGATTTCTATCACTACTTGTTCTAGCAACACCGGTAGTTTACGAATAGGATATAAGGCTAAAGTGCATTATAATAACAGTATCTTAATTGTCTGCTGTATCTCTAACCACTTTGAGGTACTAATGTGCCAGAATGCAAGCATGACGTGTAATTCTGTGTCGTCGTTAACATTCTGTGAACTACAGCTATTTAAATGCGGGATTTCAGGGTCACGTGTTGCATTCAGAAGCATTTCCATTTGTGTGAATTGTAGGTGGAGCACTGGCTGGATCAAGTGACTTATGTGGTTTTCAAAGCTCAAGTACATCAATATTTGTGTATCTTGTAAACACAGTGCTGTATTGTATATGCTGTTTCACTTATTCCTATAGGGAAAGAGTACTGCTGCTTGCTACTACGGATGCCAGAAATTCATTCATCTATATTGGGAGTTCAGTCCTAGATACAGTGTGAATGAATTGGATTCTGTTTCACATGGGTAAATCCAACCATTTCCAACATCGGATGTGTCTGCAGATATCTCCACATTATGCACGGCTAAGCTTTCTAACAGAACAATGCTGTAGTGGTTAGTCACGTGGTTTAAGAAGCAGTGAAAAGGTCTCTATTTGATCCATCTTCGTTTGTTTCTGGTTGGAGAAAGGAAGCCAAACCAATGGAGCAAGTTATCCACCTTGAGGTGTCATTGACTATCTTCGCTCTTTGCTAGAACCGGTTGATGGATGAACTCTATAATTCATGATCTTTTGTCCTGTTTGTTTCTACATGTCGATCCACAGTAATGTATCACAGTTCATATGGAGTATATTTGGGTCACTGAAAATGCGCTTTCACTTGCTCCCTGATACATTGACACTGAGCCAGATTCACCTTTGCAACATCGTAGTAGAGACTAAATATTGGTTAGTAATTTGAAGGGATTCCCTGAAAAGTGGAAGAGTGCCACATCTAAGATAGTCCTTTGTAACGGACCCAAGTCAGTGTCTCTCCCATAAGTTCCCGTGAGCGTTTTGAGTTAATAACTCTCCCTAAGGTTGATTAGAAGCTTGGAATGTCACTGGTGCAACATTGATTTCCTTCTTCCTGCAAAATTAAAATAACATGTTATTCATAACAAATAATTAGCACATGCATTTTTATCTTATGGTACTTGTTTCTGATATGATGTACCATCCTTAAATAAGGCAGGAATCCAATCATTGCTAGAATTAAAAGCTAGTATTAACGTGAATTGAAATGGCAAGGGTTGTGGTTTATTCTAATATCCTCTAAAGTGCACTACGTGAGGAACTGTAATCCATAGTTACTGCACCTAATTATTCTATTGGTCACTTGAGGCCAATTTATGTAGACCACGGGTATGAAGATATAAGGGGTTACAATGTCCCCTTATATATGTCACTTTCTGGATTGCTGAGGGGAACATTATGAAAGAGCCCAGTAACTCTCAGCTATGGGGAAGCAGTTAGTGAAGTCTTGCTAGCTTTTAGTGCTGCAGTAAGAAATCACATGGTGGGTGCCCCACTTTATCTATTAAAGTTGGCATTTACAGGGAACATTCATTACAAGATGATGTAATTCCAATCCACTGTAACCATGCGATTGTAAAGATAGCCCGCAGTACAACGGGAGGTCACATTGGCCTCTCCTATCATGATTAAGCATTCACCGCTTGCCAAATGAGCCCAAGCAGTGGAAAAGATGTGCGATCCCCACCCAGCGGGAAAGTAGAAGGTTGCATTAAAACATTCAGGACGGAGTGACATTTATTTCCATGCCTTGCCAAGCAGTGACATTAATCATTCTGTAAGGTTTGACTGCACCGTTTTATGAAGGAATTCCAAACACGTCCGGGATTGGGAACGTTTACAGCACCCAGGACATGCAGAAAATGCCGGGTTATAGGGCTTTTCCATGTCCTAAGTCACGTAGGGCTGCCAGGTGTCCAGTATTGAACCGGACTGTCCTGTATTTGGACACTCTGTCCAGTAAAAAATTAGAGGTAATACTGTACCTGTATGTATATACCGGTATTACCTCTCTGGGCGTGCATGTGTATACCGGTATTACCTCTCTGGGCGTGTATGTGACCGGTATTACCTCTCTGGGCGTGTATGTGTATACCGGTATTACCTCTCTGGGCCTGTATGTGTATACCGGTATTACCTCTCTGGGCGTGTACGTGTATACCGGTATAACCTCTCTGGGCGTGTATGTGACCGGTATTACCTCTCTGGGCGTGTATGTGTATACCGGTATTACCTCTCTGGGCCTGTATGTGTATACCGGTATTACCTCTCTGGGCGTGTATGTGTATACCGGTATTACCTCTCTGGGCGTGTATGTGTATACCGGTATTACCTCTCTGGGCGTGTATGTGTATAGCGGTATTACCTCTCTGGGCGTGTATGTGTATACCGGTATTACCTCTCTGGTCGTGTATGTGTATACCGGTATTACCTCTCTGGGCATGTATGTGGATAGCGGTATTACCTCTCTGGGCGTGTATGTGTATACCGGTATTACCACTCTGGGTGTGTATGTGTATACCGGTATTACCTCTCTGGGCGTGTATGTGTATACCGGTATTACCTCTCTGGGCGTGTATGTGTATACCGGTATTACCTCTCTGGGCGTGTATGTGTATACCGGTATTACCTCTCTGGGCGTGTATGTGTATACCGGTATTACCTCTCTGGGTGTGTATGTGTATACTGGTATTATCTCTCTGGGCGTGTATGTGTATACTGGTATTACCTCTCTGGGTGTGTATGTGTATACCGGTATTATCTCTCTGGGCGTGTATGTGTATACCGGTATAACCTCTCTGGGCGTGTATGTGACCGGTATTACCTCTCTGGGCGTGTATGTGTATACCGGTATTACCTCTCTGGGCCTGTATGTGTATACCGGTATTACCTCTCTGGGCGTGTATGTGTATACCGGTGTTACCTCTCTGGGCGTGTATGTGTATAGCGGTATTACCTCTCTGGGCGTGTATGTATATAGCGGTATTACCTCTCTGGGTGTGTACAGTATGTATATACCGGTATTACCTCTCTGGGCGTGTATGTGTATACCGGTATTACCTCTCTGGGCGTGTATGTGTATACTGGTATTACCTCTCTGGGCGTGTATGTGTATACTGGTATTACCTCTCTGGGCGTGTATGTGTATACTGGCATTACCTCTCTGGGCGTGTATGTGTATACTGGTATTACCTCTCTGGACGTGTATGTGTATACCGGTATTACCTCTCTGGGCGTGTATGTGTATACCGGTATTACCTCTCTGGGCATGTATGTGTATACTGGTATTACCTCTCTGGACGTGTATGTGTATACCGGTATTACCTCTCTGGGCGTGTATGTGTATACCGGTATTACCTCTCTGGGCATAGTGACCTGATCGGCTTGGGGGGAGGTGGGGGGGGGTGGTACAGCAGGATTTTCCCGAACAGGGAGAGAGCAGGGTTGTTGCTAGGGGACTGGGCAACTTCCACCATTCTGATTGGCTGCTGCTGGGTATTGGAGCCAATCAGGAGCAGGTGTTAGGAGTCTGGGGCCAAGGAGAGGAGGAAACCACACAGAGCAGAGAGAGGTGAGAGATGTGTGTGTGTATATCTCAAGCGTGTCGCACCTTTCCCCATTGTGTCCAGTATTTTTGGAGAAGCCACCTGGCACCCCCTATAAGTCAGTCATTCGCAATGAAACCAACGCAAAGAACGTCCTGCAGTTTGTGTGCGAAGATTTCCATTTTTGATGTTAACATTTCATAGGCAGAAGAAGGTTGGTGGATTTAGCAAACATTCATTTTTTGTTATAGGTACAAATGACTGTGCCACGGCACATACCCCACAAAGGGTGATATAATGCCAGTTTCCTAGCTCAGTGTAATTGCTGAAAGCAGAACATCATTACTGCTTGCTTATATTGTTGTTTTTGGCATCAGAAACTGGCACAAACAACGACAAATATCTTGAGGACTGGGAGTAATATTAAAATAATAATGTCAGCAGGACCTCCCCTCTGTCTAGGCCTGCACAGAGTCAGGGGGCCCCTCCTCTATCACTACAGGCAGGTCTTGAAGGGGGGAAAACCCATGGCGCCTGCCCTTACCAGAGCTTACTATAGTAGGAGAAGGATAAGTAGCCCGCTCTTACTTACAGGGGCTACACACACACACACACATATATATATATATACATATATATATATATATATACATATATATATACATATACATACAAAGTTATCATACAGACTATATTTCTAACACTTCTGTTCCTCGTTACATCTCAGCCCTAATTTCTCGTTATGCACCATCCCGACTCTTGCGTTCTGCTCAAGGATGTCTTCTCTCTACCCCTTTGTATATAAAGCCCTCTCCCGCCTTAAACCCTTCTCACTAACTGCCCCTCACCTCTGGAATGCCCTTACCCTAAATACCCAACTAGCACCCTCTCTATCCACATTTAAAATCCACCTAAAAAAAAAACCTGCTTAAGGAAGCATATGAGTAGCACCGTGGCTGATAATTAACACCTCATACATTAACCTTGGCCCCTTGCAGACGCACTTAACAGAACGTCCTCCTACTGTCTCTTTACGTTCTTCCTATCAACAAATTAGATTGTAAGCTCTTCGGGGCAGGTCTCCTTTTCCTAAATGTTCCTTTTATGTCTGAAGCACTTATTCCCTTTATGTGTTATTTATATTATTTGTTATTTATATGATTGTCACGTGTATTACTGCTGTGAAGCGCTATGTACATTAATAGCACTTTATAAATAAAGACATATATACATACATACATACATACATACATACTAACAGTTCTTTGCTTTTGGGGGTAATTCTATATTGTCCGGAGCAGCTGTTGGGGCTACTTTTAGATTAAAATTCCCATTGATATAAATGGGGATTTTTGACCGAAAACAGCCACTTTGGACACTACAGAATAGGGTCTTTTGTGTCACTTGTTACCTGCTGTGTTTTTTCTCATGAAGGACGATCACTATTATCAGGGTTAATAAGGTGAGGAACCCAAATACACATCCAAGGACAATCCCAAGGGTATTATCTGCAAAGACAGAGAAGGTGGTTAATATACAAAGCATAACACCATCTTTGCCATCTGATACATTGTTTTTTCTTGGTTAAATATTTATTCAAAGTGCTTTTTACATATAATGAAGCACAAACAGTGTTATAACCATGGCAAATAGTTCTTAGGACACATTGCTGCTAAATAGAGCAATATATAGGATTCACTAAGTATAATGATATAAGATGGATATTGGCAAAATTAGTGGAGTGTCAATGTAATATTGTATAATTAATGTTGGATAACCCAATTTAACAGCCTTCTCAAACTGGAGTATTGGCCACGTATGGTGGTAGTAATGGGTAGTACGAATGAAACATAGACAAGTAGTTTTTGCTAATGGCAGTAAGTAGACTATATAACCCATTTAGTGCTTGAGAGGTCAGTAATGCACTCATGGGGTAATTAGATTAAGAGTACCCGTCACCTTAAAAAAAGAAAATAATGCTAAATGTTTTTAAAGCTATTCTGAAAGACATAAAGTAATTATTAAAGACCTGGAAGACAATACGTATGTGATGAGTATTCATTTTAAGTAGACTTTGAGAAAAGAAAAATATATAAACGGAAACGTTTTGCTGTAAAGATGGTTGAATATTGATATGTTGTTTAAAACATTTTTAGTGCACTAAGTGGAACTGCTCCTTAAAGTAAACGAGGCTTTCTAGGTGTGCAGTCCCATTCAGTATTGTTTTATATCACTGTGTGTTTATGTTCAGGGGACTGTAACAAACACAAACCATTTAAACTGAAAACCTTTGGCAGGATTGTGATAAGTGTACAATGTGCTCACACAGACATGTAGCATATTGGTTCTGCTCAACTGAAATATAAGAAAGCACAATCACAGGTTATTCAATCACGATTGGCTCATGTGATATCTTTGCCCCTATTCCTAATACGCTTCATCTCCATTACTACGTGTCTTCCAGGAAGGAAACAGGAACAGAATGTCCCACTCTCCTTGGACAAGGACGAGGTGCAACATTACAATGCGGTTATTGATGCCTTGATAAAGGCCAAGGTGGGGGTCTGCTCACAGCCTCTCCCCTTCAGAACTAGCCCCAGGAGTTTAAGGCTCTGCTGATTTATATGGCGTCTTTTGCTCTTGCGGAATGAGGTCTTATGGAAAACCAAACCTCCCACATTCTATACCATGAATCCAAAGAGGTCGATGTTCAGATAACCAAACTTTTACCTGTAGGTCTTGATTGCCCATCACATTTAATTGTGATAAAAAGAGAGAGCCGTGCCGGGTTTTACTCAAGTTCTCCCAGGAGAGTAAGCGGCTCAGTGAGTAACGACACTGACTCGCACTGAGAGTTTGAAGCAGGGGAGCCTGGTTCAATTCCCGGTGTTGGCTCCTTGTGACTTTGGGCAAGTCACTTTATCTCCCTGTGCCTCGGGCACCAAAAAACAGATTGTAAGCTCCACGGGGCAGGGACATGTGCCTGCAAAATATCTCTGTAAAGCGCTGCGTACAACTAGCAGCGCTATACAAGAACATGCTATTATTATTATTATACAGTGCAGCAGGAGGTGCTAACCATAATAGCACTGTAACCCAACCTTTACATGGCAAAGCGGAGACAGAAAGTGAACGGTGGTTCCGTTCAGCTGTGAAGATGTCTTTCTTGTGCTAGAGAAGAGTTCAGCTCCAGACTCACTCTCCCTGTAGTCTCACTCAAAGACAGACTCACTCTCCCTGTAGTCTCACTCACAGACAGACTCACTCTCCCTGTAGTCTCACTCACAGACAGACTCACTCTCCCTGTAGTCTCACTCACAGACAGACTCACTCTCCCTGTAGTCTCACTCACAGACAGACTCACTCTCCCTGTAGTCTCACTCACAGACAGACTCACTCTCCCTGTAGTCTCACTCACAGACAGACTCACTCCCTGTAGTCTCTCACAGACAGACTCACTCTCCCTGTAGTCTCTCACAGACAGACTCACTCTCCCTGTAGTCTCACTCACAGACAGACTCACTCTCCCTGTAGTCTCACTCACAGACAGACTCACTCTCCCTGTAGTCTCACTCACAGACAGACTCACTCTCCCTGTAGTCTCACTCACAGACAGAGTCACTCTCCCTGTAGTCTCACTCACAGACAGACTCACTCTCCCTGTAGTCTCACTCACAGACAGACTCACTCTCCCTGTAGTCTCACTCACAGACAGACCGCTATGTGAGATTTGGACAGTCTTCTAAATACATGCAAGATTTTGGGAGTCCTGGTGATTCTGGGAGACTTGGTTAGTCTGCACTTTGAGGGTCCACCTGATGCTGGGGCCACCGAGGATTTTCCCAGGTACCCGTTAGGTCAGTCCTAGACCCCACAATATAGCCTGACTTGGAACAGATACGCATGAAATGGGCTGTGTAAAAATATAATTATTGTTATTATTCACTGCTGGGATCTTTGCTGGAAGATGGTGCGTTTGAGTGTCTGTTTCTGTACATGTATCTGCCTCTGGGAATGTAAAATATTCTGCACTTGATTCAGCCAGAGGAGCGAGCACGTCTCGGAGAGACCCCGCTATCCAGTCGTGTTATAATTAGAAGCATATTAAAAGTAATCATTAACAGAGCTGCTCCATGGAAACTTCCATTAAATCAAACAACACTGGGAAGAACAATAGCACAAACTCAACCTTCCAGCGTTTTGTGGTTTAGCATTTTTTAAACAGAGAAATGGGAGGAAAATGTTTATTTATTTTTTCTTAAATGTGCATTTCTGTTCATTGTTCTTTGTGTGATGAAATCATTTGACGACACCCCCAGCCAATATGAGAGATTCTATGGGAGGTGCACAGCACAGCGAGAGGCGCCTCTGGTACTGAACAGGTCCAATGTGCAGTGTGCTGCTCTTACAGGTGCCACTTTATTTACCTCCTAATTGCTTTGCAGGATCAAAATACTGTACCTTGTAGCATACTATTGCTTTTATCTTTCGTGAGGTGCTTATACTTCTAACCAAAGTGAAGTAATTAATGGCGGTGATCAATGTAATTTGATATAAATTGTTTTTTATGCTTTTAAAATGAGTGACTTTAAATTACTTTTGAATGTTTGAAAACGTGCCTTTGTCCTGGAGCTGGGGTGATTATCAGGCAGGGGCGGCAAATGTTAGCCCCAGGGGTGAGCCCGGCCACGTGAGCCAGAAATCAGGAGGCACACACACGCACCCCGGAAAGATGCACCATACACACATACACGCACATATCATACACACCATACACACATACACGCACATACCATACACGCACATACCATACACACCATACACACATACACGCACATACCATACACACCATACACACATACACGCACCATACACACATACACGCACATACCATACACACCATACACACATACACGCACATACACGCACATACCATACACACCATACACACATACATGCACCATACACACATACACGCACATACCATACACACCATACACACATACATGCACATACCATACACACATACACGCACATATCATACACACCATACACACATACACGCACATACCATACGCACCATACACACATACATGCACCATACACACATACACGCACATACCATACACACCATACACACATACACGCACATACCATACACACATACACGCACATACCATACACACCATACACGCATACATGCACCATACACACATACACGCACATACCATACACACCATACACACATACACGCACATACCATACACACCATACACACATACACGCACATACCATACACACCATACACACATACACGCACATACCATACACACATACACGCACATACCATACACACCATACACACATACATGCACATACCATACACACATACATGCACCATACACACATACATGCACATACCATACACACATATATGCACCATACACACATACGTGCACATACCATACACACATACATGCACCATACACACATACATGCACCATACACACATACCATACACACATACATGCACCATACACACATACATGCACCATACACAAATACCATACACACATGCATGCACCATACACACACCATACACACATACATGCACCATACACACACCATACACACATACATGCACCATACACACATACATGCACATGCCATACACACATACATGCACCATATACACATACATGCACATACCATACACACATACGTGCACCATACACACATACATGCACATACCATACACACATACATGCACCATACACACATACATGCACATACCATGCATGCACATCCCATACACACATACATGCACATACCATCCACACATATGTGCACACACCATACACACATACATGCACGTACATGCAGCATACACACATACATGCACATACCATACACATACATGCACCACACACACATACATGCACATACCATACACACATACATGCACATACCATACACACATAAATGCACCATACACGCACACATGCACATACATGCACATACATGCACATACCATACACACACATACATGCACATACCATACAATAAACAAGCACCATGCACATACATGCACCATACACACATACATGCACATAAATGCACCATACACACATACATGCACATACCATACAATTAACAAGCACCATGCACCATACACACAGCATGCATGAACAATTACCCAATATAATGTATGTCCCATGTACACACATCATACATCATGCATGCACTTTGCACCACACATACCATGCCTGAATCATATAAATATATACACACACACTCCCCATATATATATACCACACACACACACACACACACACACACACACACACACACACACACACACACACACACACACACACACACACACACACACACACACACACACACACCATACATGCACTGTATACACACACACACACACACACACACACACACACACACACACACACCATACATGCACTGTATACACACACAACATACATGCACTGTATACACATACCATACATGCACTGTAGACACGCACACCTTACATGCACTGTACACACACACACGCCTTACCTGCAATGTATACACACACCTTACATGCACCGTATACACACACCTTACACGCACTGTATACACACACACACATCATACATGCACTGTATACACACACACACATAGCATACATGCACTGTATACACACACACACACACGCACACAACATACACGCACTGTATACATGCACACCATACATGCACTGTATACACACACCATACATGCACTCTATACACACACACCATACATGCACTCTATACACACACACACACACACACACACACACACACACACACACACCATACATGCACTGTATACACACACACACACACCTTACATGCACTGTATACACACACACACACACCTTACATGCACTGTATACACACACAAATTATATGCACTGTATACACACATACACACACACACACACACAAACACACACACACACCTTACATGCGCTGTATACACACACCTTACATGCACCGTATACACACACACCTTACATGCAATGTATACACACACCTTACATGCACCGTATACACACCTTACATGCACTGTATACACACACACCATACATGCACTGTATACACACACACACACACACCATACATGCACTGTATACACACACACACACACACACACACACACACACACACACACCATACATGCACTGTATACACACACACCTTACATGCACTGTATACACACACAAATTACATGCACTGTATACACACATACACACACACACACACACACACACACACACACCTTACATGCACTGTATACACACACCTTACATGCACCGTATACACACACACCTTACATGCAATGTATACACACACACCTTACATGCACCGTATACACACCTTACATGCACTGTATACACACACACCATACATGCACTGTATACACACACACACACACACCATACATGCACTGTATACACACACACCATACATGCACTGTATACACACACACACACCATACATGCACTGTATACACACACCTTACATGCACTGTATACACGCACACCTTACATGCACTGTATACACACACCTTACATGCACTGTATACACACACACCTTACATGTACTGTATACACACACCTTACATGTACTGTATACACACACACCATACATGCACTGTATATACACACACACACACCTTACATGCACTGTATACACACGCACACACACCTTACATGCACTGTATACACACACCTTACATACACCGTATACACACACACCTTACATGCACCGTATACACACACACCTTACATGCTACATTACCTCATATTCAACTTTTAGATTGTAAGCTCTCTGGGGCAGAGACCTCCTTTCAGTCTCTGTTTCAACTTTTATGTATACTTTTGTCATACAATGTTATTGTTGTCCCTCCCACGTTGTACCGCGCTGCGGAATATGTTAGCACCATACAAATAAAAGATAATAATAATCATACATGCGCTACATACAAAAAACACACCATACATGCACTATATATATATATAGAGAGATATATATATATATAGATATATATATATATATATATATATACACATATACTGTACATATACTGTATGTACACATATACTGTACATATACTGTACATACAACGTACATGCATTACAACACACATACACCATATACATAAACACACTATTCATACACCATACTGTATACACACGTGATATACGTGTACCATACATACTATACACATACATTATTTACATACTGTACATAAATACACACACACACTTACCAGCACACAGGAGAGAAGAGCCGGGAAACCCTTTGAGACTATGTGCGCACTGTAACATCATATTAATCTGCAGTCAGCCACACGCCGCGACCCTGCTACTCTCCTCCACTCTGATCCGGACCCCATCGGGCAATTGCCCCTTTGGCCAGACTGCCCCTGTTATCAAGCTTGTTTACGTCACACAATATTCAAGTTATCCAGTTCCTATATGCCCCTATCATGCTGCTATAACCGGGAAAGAGAGCAGGAGAAGGTCAATGAACCCCACCCTTTAAGTTTAAGAAGTCACACGGACTCACAAGCAATATTTTTCATGCCATTTTTCCAAACCCGTGCATAGAATATAATTAGTTTTAAGTTTGTCGACTTCCAGGGAAAAAAACAACTTGGGAAAAGGGAGTGGAGAGAAATAGTGTACTTAACATACAGTAAGATAAACAAAGAACGGAAGATACGGGAACTAGAGAAACTCCCAAGTTATTCTTTCCAAGACCACTTTTAAAATGATTATTATTGTCGTCTCTAAGACAACCCATGAAACATAAATGCCTTTAGTTCAACGTGGTCCTGTGAGCCACTGCACCTTCAAATAAAGGAACAATGTTTTGTACAGTACGTTGGAGCGATCATGCTATAGTAAATAATGCGCACCCCCTCTTATTCCCCCAAGATTTACTATTGGGAATTTAGCAGGACTGCCCTGACTTTGAAGGAATGTCCAAAATTCCAACTCGAGTTGGTTGGGAAAGCAGAATGCCCTGGCTGTGGGGATATGAGTTTACAAGCCGGGCATACCGAGGCAGTGGTTTTCAACCTCTTCTGGTTAAGGAACCCTATAATTATATTGTGAAATTCTGCGGAACCCCGACCCTCTCTAATAGCGCGTCTGAGATCAGATGCATTGTAAGGAACCCCAACTCTCTCTAATAGCGTGTCTGAGATCAGATGCATTGTAAGGAACCCCAACTCTCTCTAAGGGGGTTATGCACTAAGCAGTGATAAGTGTGTTTTCTGGGTGCTATGCACTAAGCAGGGATAAGTGTGTTTTCTGGGTGCTATGCACAAAGCAGTGATAAGTGCTTTTAAGTGAGATAAATGCCTTTATAGCGTGATACTGCCTGCTGTGAGATTCTCAAAGCAGTGATAACAGTGCAGTATCGTGCTCTAATGGCTTTTTAACTCACTTAAAAGACTTATCACTGCTTTGTGAATCTCACAGCAGGCAATATCACGCTATAATGGCTTTTTATCTCACTTAAAACCACTTATCACTGCTTAGTGCATAACCCCCTAATAGCACAACTGAGATCAGATGCATTGTAAGGAACCCCAACCCTCTCTAATAGCGTGTATGAGCTCGGATGCATTGTAAGGAACCCCAACCCTCTCTAATAGCGCGTCTGAGATCAGAGGCATTGTAAGGAACCCCAACCCTCTCTAATAGCGTGTCTGAGCTCAGATGCATTGTAAGGAACCCCAACCCTCTCTAATAGCGTGTCTGAGCTCAGATGCATTGTAAGGAACCCCAACCCTCTCTAATAGCGTGTCTGAGATCAGATGCATTGTAAGGAACCCCAACCCTCTCTAATAGCGTGTCTGTGATCAGATGCATTGTAAGGAACCCCAACCCTCTCTAATAGCGCGTCTGAGATCAGATGCATTGTAAGGAACCCCAACCCTCTCTAATAGCGTGTCTGAGATCAGATGCATTGTAAGGAACCCAACCCTCTCTAATAGAGCGTCTGAGATCAGATGCATTGTAAGGAACCCCAACCCTCTCTAATAGCGCGTCTGAGATCAGATGCATTGTAAGGAACCCCGACTCTCCCTAATAGCGCATCTGAGATCAGATGCATTGTAAGGAACCCCAACCCTCTCTAATAGCGCGTCTGAGATCAGATGCATTGTAAGGAACCCCAACCCTCTCTAATAGCGCGTCTGATATCAGATGAATCGTAAATTCTTCTGTATTTGGTACAATTTTGAACAACCTGAAAATTGCAGAGAACCCTTTAAAGATGCCCGGGGAAACAAAAGGTTCCTAGGAACCCCTATTGAAAAGCATCGGTAAAAGCGGACACGTAAAAGCGGAACATTCAATAAAGATTCATTTTGCTTTTGAGTTCCGTGTGTTAATAATCATTTGTTTCCAATCCGGATGTGTGAAGAAATCCCTCTTAGCTCGCAACAATACATTTTGGAAACAATAGGTAAGAGGCGCCAACAGCAAAGGGCAATGAAAATGTGGAATGTACTACCTGATCATGGTGGATACAGTAGATATTGATCAGAAGAGGTTGGATGTTTTACAATAGAAAGGTTTTACAGCGATATGCCGAGTACCTTAAACGTAGGAAGGATGGTGATCCAGTAAGAAATGGGATGACATTACAGGGGTCAGGAAGGATTTATTTCCCCTTAGAAGACATAACTGGCAAATGTTTTTGTTTGCTTTCTCTGAATCAATAGAAGTATAAATATAGGATGGACAAATGTCTTTATTTCCAGACGACTGTAATCTGCTAAATAACTTATTTGTAAAATAGTTAAAGCATGTGGCTGTTCTTGTTTCTTTAAATACAGTTTGTACGTGTCAATTGGGAATGTTTGTCAGCAGAGTACTTCCTCAACCTCTAGCCCATCCTGCCCTTGTCGATAGTCATCGGGAGCCAAAGAATTAAGCGGAGGCACTTTGCCTGATGAAGACCGAGTAGGGTCCACCCAACAAGTGACATTAAGTAGGATATGTGGCATCACAGAAAAGTGAGTTTCTAGAGGAAATCAAACTCATCCCACACGTCTTCCTGCCATGTTACCAAACTAACTTTAAACATATTTATTAAGCATTTTATATGTAGGATGTGACCTTTTACCTCAAATAATACATACAACATGTACCAGCATAACAAAGAATATCATGGAGTTTCCATTGGAATGACAATGTTGCCACAGAATGTAGAATATACTCTGACATCACATCAGAAAGAACAATGGAGTGCGATACTTCATTGTTCTCTGTCTGTACTGATAGGTGTTCACAATTGTCCTTGGCTCACTTTGTCCTTTTTATAGCAGTTGTGTGAGACAACCACACTCTGGCCTTGGCCATGTTTGGCGCTTGCTGGCGGAAGCGTGCTGACGCGCGCTCCCGCTCAGCACTGAGCCCCTACAGCCGCAATTAGAGCGGCTTTAGTAGGGGCTCACCTGCGCTTCCGCGCGCTTGCGGAAGCGCAGGTCTTAGGGGAATTTAAAATTCCCCCGCTTGCCGGCGAGACAGGCTGGTCACGTGAGCGGTTCGCCCAATGAGGGCGAACCAGCTCTGTGACATCACTGGCCCGCCCCCGGCCCGTGACGCGCCCGCCCCCGGACCACCCCCTGATGGCCTTTTTGATGCTTGACTTTCTTTCATATTTAGGATAATCTTATCCCAAGCATTTCCCTTACTGCACAGGTCTTTACCACCTCTGTTGGGAGGCCATTCCACAAATCCACCCTGTGTCCATGAAGAACGACATTTCCCCGAGCCTTGCACCCTCCAGCTACAGAGCTTGACCTTTTGTCCCACCACTTTTCTTTCTCTTACATGTGCATCCTTCCTGTACTTTGTTGAAACCCTTTATATATTTGAAGGTTTCAGTGACACCCTCCGCGCTCCCCTCCTTTCCTGCAAGCTTTATATATTAAGGTGATAACGTTTTTTCTGATCAAGATAGCCTGGTGTAACATGACAGCAACGTTTAAGTCTCCTTTCTCAGATTTTCATAGCTATACCAATAACGATGACCATAATACAGGGGATAGGTTGCCTACGCTACAGTAGATATCATTTAAGGACCTTGTCGCTATACTGTACATATTTAACTGACTACATGAACCATTAGGGTACCATTATGACTGCCTTAAACATCATAAGGGTGGGCACTATATGGACCCTCATGACGTTCAGGGAATGTCACGCGATTGTTGCTTGTTTTCCAGGTGGAGATCGCATTCACGTGACTGGGGATCAATAGTGACCATGTGCTCACTACCCCGAACAATCACATGGTCATGATCAATGGAAGACCAGCGACACTTGGGTTCTGCTGGTCTTCTGGCAGCAAAAGGGTTTATACTAAGACTAGGTGGCATATGTTTTCCTTCCGGTAATGTAGGGGTCAGTAACTATATTTTCAGGATTTACAGTAATGTATTTATTTCATTTGTCTTTTCCATCGTAACCTAAAGCAAATTGTGATCCCCTTGAGATCTACCCAAAAGGTTCTTCCCATATGACAATATTCTCATACAGATCGTGCATCACCACCTTTGGGTTTGTGTAACTTTTCCAAAGCCCAAACAGGTGGACCTTCAAACCCAACTTAAGATTTCATAGAGAAATTGTTGGCATTCTTTGAAATGCTGCATCCAGCCTTGTGAAATCCCTGACTAATTTGAGAAAATAACATTCATGGTATGTTCCCAACAGCAGCACACAATGCATCTTTACAGTTGTCTTGTATAAATTAAGGAATGCATAGACCCCTCCACTGGCCTCCCACTCCTCATCTCCATATCTCAAGTCACAGAGCCACACATTCTTGTTATATGATTATGTTCTGTACTAATCTTCCATTATCCATACTAGTGTTTGTTTTTCAAAGAAACCATAGTGAGCGCCATAGAGAAACCAACACATGTTTGATACAAAGTAAGAAAGTGTATTGTTACAAATGCATATACTGGTTACACAAGTAGAAGGGGGTATGGAGTATCATTAATCATTAATGCTTTTTATTTACTGATCTGAAGTCTCGCTATATTTGATTTTCAGATATGGAGAAGAACTACTTTTTTATCTGCAAACCTGCAGTTCTCCAATATTTATAAAAGCAAAATAGGGGGTATTAAGAGACCCGTTCCCTTTCTGCATACTGTGCATATCACAGATCTCATTCAAATCAGATTCATAAAGCTTTGCCACATTGTTATTAATTTGCTTCGATTTTGGGGGAATCTTGCACAGACCACTACTTTTTAAAATCACTTAAACCACTGCAAATAAAACAACATTTCAGGCCTTCGTGGCTATTATCTTTGGTATTCGCCATTGCTTTCTATAAATTCATTTTTTTAAGAAGGCTAGACCAACTTTTTAACCGTGGAAGTACAGTAGGGAAGCTTGTAAATATGGAAGCCACCAGACAAGAGAGCATCTGGTTGGGGTTGGCACAGGTCCCTTATTCAACATGCTGTGAAGAGGTCTTCCTTCCACTTGAGACTGAATGAATAAACTAATATCTTCTCCAGCACAGGCAAGACCTCTTTACAGCACACAGCAGTGGCCAGTGTTTGAGAGTGGCTAGCTCACTTTATTGCTGTTTTCAGAGTAATAACTTGGTGATGTTTTCCGTTCTGTCTCTCATACAGGCCAACGCTTCGGATTTATAAGGGGAATTCCCTTCTTTCAGTCTGAAAACAATATACTCACTCCAATGCATGTCAAGTGACCTATTACAGATCTCCCACATCTCTAATCCCCCTATAAAGAGGTCTCACGTTGAGTACTTAAAGACACTCTGGAGTAAATTATATATACCCCGAAGCAGCAGTTTGGGCCATTTACAGCCGAAAATTCCCATTTACTTAATAACAGTCTGAACAGCCACTTCGGAGAACATAGTATTTACCGCTTAGTGTTGAATAAAGATCACAGGTTGATCTTCTGTATCAAAAAATTGATAATAATAATAAGGTAGACCAGATTTCGCCTTTAAACCTGTCACTGCCGGAATGTCCATGCACATTTACAGTAAATTCTGCTCACAACCGCCGAGATCACAAGACATTGACTTGTCATGTGACGTCAGAATTGGAAAAGGAAGTCTTCCTCTTCCATTCCAACCCCAGCTGAGACTCTCTGGAAATATAGAATGTGACCACGAGGGAAAACAAGAAGCCACCCAGTCTGCCGTTCCCAATCTTCTAAAACCTCCGACACTATTTGATTCTTGGCTTTCTCTCATATTTAGGATAGACTACCTGTGTTGGGAGTATATGCCACAAACCCACCACCCTTTCTGTAAAGTACGTTCTCACACTTCACCTAAGCCTCCCACCCACCATGTTATGACCATGACCTCTTCTTCTTGCACTTCTTTCTCTGAAATATGTTTCCCTCCTGTGCCTCGTGGAAACCCTTTATGTATTTTAAAGTTTCAATCTTATGCCTCCACTTCCAAGCTGTACAT
The DNA here is from genome assembly GCF_040206685.1 of Ascaphus truei. Taxonomy (NCBI): domain Eukaryota; kingdom Metazoa; phylum Chordata; class Amphibia; order Anura; family Ascaphidae; genus Ascaphus; species Ascaphus truei. Next base: position 1,613,582 of record NC_134495.1, read on the forward strand.
GTGGAGGTCTTTTAATCTTTCCTGATGAGAGCCTCTAAGTCAGGGCTGGCCGACTCCAGTCCTCAAGGGCCACCAACAGGTCAGGTTTTCAGCATATCTCTGCTTCAGTACAGCTGGTGCAGTCATTCTGACTGAGCCACTGATTGAGCCAGTTGTGCTGAATATCCTGAAAACGTGACGTGTTGGTGGCCCTTGAGGACGGAAGTTGGCCGCTCCTGCTCTAAGTGCTGTTCTTGTGATTAGCACAAGGGACTGTACGATGTTTGGGGAACAGTATAACAGCCACGGATGTCAGCCCTTCCCTGAATGTCCTCGGCGGCCTGTAAAGGCAAAAATACTATATAAGTATGCACTTTACTTCATCGCTTGTTGGCAATAATTAGAGCCTCCGTCACAATAAGAGGGTTCAACATAATTTTTCTATTTCTTCACTCACCGTTTCAGTTTAATCCCATTTCTTCATTGTTTCTCCCTAATGGATATTGTTTTTGGATGATCTCATTCAGCACATCTTTTGGAGATGAACCAAACTACTCTCAGCTTCAGACACCCCAATAAAACACCCAATATGGCCACTGAGTCCCAACGATGTCCCGTGTTTCTATTCACCACTCAATTGAAGCAGTCATATTGTTCTCCCCAAAATGTTCTGTCCGAGGGATTAAAAGCTTGATATCCTGGGGAACCAGACAGTTCGTGGGGCTACTAGCCTGGTTCAGCTTTGGTGCAAATGACCTAATAAAAAAATATACAAGTGCTGCTAAAGATCCTGCATTACAGGTCTCTGTATATGTCTCTGCTAGGAGCAATAGCAGCAACTCCCCAGGGTGCATCTGCTTTTACCAAATCAGAGTTATAGCACATATTGGCTCAAATTAGGAACATCTGATAAACAAAGGAAGAATGTGAATCCCCTTATGCGAAACACATGGAGTGGCTGTTCACAATGAGGGTTTGCTGTCCTTTGTTTTGCACACAGCCCTTTGAACCAATAAAGCAGTGAAAATGGTTGTTTTGGATAATTTCTCTGCGTATCCATGTCCACTTGTCAATGACCCAAGGTGAATGTGAGTGGTGTCTCCCCCTCTCCCTGGGAAATAGGCCCCAGGGGACAGATGTCGTGGGCTTCACTGAATGGAGTAATATGTTGGGAGCTATTGTGATATACTACGCCAGCATTGCCCCTGACTCCCACGGACACTGCTATAGTGAGATATGGTGTGTTATTTGAGACACATTGTGGCTTTGGTTCCTGTGTATGATGCTGTGAAGCCGTGTCCCAGTGCTGGGGAAGAATTCAGCTCCATTTAGTCTTACAAATATCCACATTAAGAGATTCCTATTGTGGCGTGAGTGCCCGTCCTACTTAACTCGCACATCTTAGAAATTATATGGCAGCCGCTCTAAGAATTTATATTGAAGTTGTATCCACTTCCTGCTGTTTACACTTATTTTCTGTGTAAAACAATGATGCAGTTTTGTCCTGTTTTTTATTTAATTTCCATTACTCAATAATGTGTGAATGGGGTTGGCCATTTTTAATTCCCGGTGAGGACAACTTGTGTGCAATTACAAATGTTGAGATGGGCAGCTTCACTACAGATAGCATTAGATGAACGTCACAATGGACTGTTCACGGTCCCAAGGTTCAGCAAAGTATCCGGCCGCTCCTCCTTCTCTTGCCGTGCACCCCAAAACTGGAACACTCTACCGGAGACTCTCACAGCCGCCACCAGGCTAAGTGCTTTAAAAACTAAAGCTGTCTCATCTTTTAATCTGGTCTGTCACTGTTATTTATGCCTATAGTATATATTATGTTTAATTGTTTAAGCAATGTCTTTTAATATAATATATAACCCTTTTCATTTAATGTGACCATGTATTGTCATCATAACCTTGTGCCCAGGACATACCTGAGAACGAGAGGTACTCTCACTGTATTACTTCCTGTAACACATGTTATAAATAAATAAAATGGGACAATGTTTCCCATATTTATGTTTTTTTTAAAAAGCAGAAAAGGAAAGATGATTTTTAAAATAAAACCTTTAAAAAAAAAATTTGAAAGTAGTACCAATTTGTCAATAAAAAGGTAGTGGTACTCCATACTCGCCTATTACATCACACTCACACGTTCCTGCTCTACAAAAGCATTGCGACTTCGGAGTTACTACATATTTTCCAAGCTCTGAGCATATACTCCGCATATTTATACCGCTCCGGATGTCATCTCTCCCTTGATCGTAAATTGCTATTTTAACTCCTCATGTCTAATCATAGGAGGTGGAGGACTTTTTATTTTTAGCAGCATCTGTCTGCCCCTGTGGGAAATCCCGCTCTGTTCTTATCTGTGCAAGAACGCATTGTTAGGTCTCTCATCCCCCAGCTGTTCCCATCAGAATCCACACAAGAAAGGCTCTGTGGTTAACCGTGCAAAGCTGCGCAGACAGCAGACACGGCATTGTCACCGTGACTGTCTTATAATAGCCAAAGCAAGAGGCGAATGGACAGATTCCTGAGCAAGTCATGGGGGCAAATAAAGAAAAAGAATGTTTTATTATTTCCCTCCTTCACAGTTTGTTGGTGCAGTGGTTGAGCTGTAAGAGTGCTACCATTTTAAATACGAATGTAGCCAGCTTTATCTTAAATACTGATAACGCAGAATATCAGAGTTTCTATATTATTCAATGACCGTGATAACACAGAATATCCCGATATAACGCGCCGGAGGGACAAATAACCCTGACTTATCTGCAGGGAGAAGTCCCATGTAGCATGTCAAAAGTGATTAGCGTCCCCCAACTTCTATAGAAAGAGGTAATCCTATAACGAGCAGTAACAGTATTACTTATAACGAGCAGTAACAGTATTACTTATAACGAGCAGTAACAGTATTACTTAGAACGTGCAGTAACAGTATTACTTAGAACGTGCAGTAACAGTATTACTTAGAACGTGCAGTAACAGTATTACTTAGAACGTGCAGTAACAGTATTACTTAGAACGTGCAGTAACAGTATTACTTAGAACGTGCATTAACAGTATTACTTAGAACGTGCAGTAACAGTATTACTTAGAACGTGCAGTAACAGTATTACTTAGAACGTGCAGTAACAGTATTACTTAGAACGTGCAGTAACAGTATTACTTAGAACGTGCAGTAACAGTATTACTTAGAACGTGCAGTAACAGTATTACTTAGAACGTGCAGTAACAGTATTACTTATGTTCCTGTTAAAAAAATCAGCAAAAAGACAGCCGCAAAGCCACAGTCGAACAGTAGATCAGATTGAAAAAAGACATATATCAAGTTCAACCTTTGCCAAATTGTGACAACAGATACTTTATCCTATATCTATACTTACTTATTGATCCAGAGGAAGGCAAACAGAAAACCCCAGTGTTATATCATCCAATGAAATCTCATAAGGGGGAAAATAAATTCCTTTAACCCCCACTGAAATGAATGGGTTAGTGAATATGGGATCCTTTAGTGAATATGGGAGCATTTAGTGAATATGGGATCCTTTAGTGAATATGGGACACTTTAGTGAATATGGGACCCTTTAGTGAATATGGGACCCTTTAGTGAATATGGGGTCCTTTAGTGAATATGGGATCCTTTAGTGAATATGGGATCCTTTAGTGAATATGGGACCCTTTAGTGAATATGGGACCCTTTCGTGAATATGGGATCCTTTAGTGAATATGGGACCCTTTAGTGAATATGGGACCCTTTAGTGAATATGGGATCCTTTAGTGAATATGGGACCCTTTAGTGAATATGGGACCCTTTAGTGAATATGGGACCCTTTAGTGAATATGGGACCCTTTAGTGAATATGGGACCCTTTAGTGAATATGGGACCCTTTAGTGAATATGGGATCCTTTAGTGAATATGGGACCATTTAGTGAATATGGGATCCTTTAGTGAATATGGGATCCTTTAGTGAATATGGGACCCTTTAGTGAATATGGGATCCTTTAGTGAATATGGGATCCTTTAGTGAATATGGGATCCTTTAGTGAATATGGGACCCTTTAGTGAATATGGGACACTTTATTGAATATGGGTCAAACAGTCTCATCATCAAAAGATACAGATTGGTGAAATTTGGCCAAGTTTTTGTTTACAATGGAAACGTGAAATGTAAAAAATATTTTAAAACATCGTCTGATTTTTATTTCAACCCTTTGAGTGCCACGGCCGTCCAGCACTCGTGATCACATGATCGCTCTGTCACTAATGATGAAACAGAAGGGGAGTCATCCACCTTCAATCCGCCATCACTTGAGATCACGTCTGTGCGCGCCTACGCGATCTCTCCCAAGACCACACGCATCTTTTTATGGATGTAGCTAATACATCACAGGGGCCCCAGGGGCCACAATCAATGATGTAGTAGCAACATCCCAGGGCACTCAAAGGGTTAAAAAGGTGTTAGTCAGCCATATTTAACCTAATGAACTCACCACTGTTGTAAACATGTTATTAAAATAGTTCTGAAGAGCATTGCTCCCAATGTTTTACAGATGTGTAATATTTGTTGATATCAGGCACAGTGCCACGTCTTTTGCAAGGCACTGGATGGCAGAGTAATGGAGTATCCCTGTAAATACTGTTCTATCTATATCAGGCCAAAAATACTAAAGCGTCTGGTGCAGGTTCACTAAGCAGTGTTACGTACAGGCACTGCCTGCGTTAAATAAACATAACATAAGGACTGATAATGCTTCAAATGGTGAATATAACCTCATGTTCACTGAATATTGCTTGTTATCAACCATTCAAGTGAATAGCCATTAAGGGGTGATAATGGCGGTCACACCTTATGGAATATGGTTTGTTCAGTAATATATAAGAGTACTGTAGTACTTCAGTTATATAGAAGTACTTTTATAGGGCAGTCCCACTTATGAGCATAGTGACTGGTAGTGATCTAAGTGATTTAAATATGAATGACTAACACCATAATGTTTTCTGCACCAGAAGCCACACTACTTCCAGATATGCAACCAAACTATTTTCAGCTTTAGGGACCCACAAAAAAACTCCCAATATGGCTTCTGTGGTCCCGAAGATGTCATATGTTTCTATTGGCCACTCAATTGAGGCAGCCATATTGCTCTCCCCAAATTTGTGTCCAAGAGATTAAAAGCTTGGTATCTTGGGGACCAGAAAGTTGGGTAGAGATCACATGGTTGAAAAACACCCCCCGGGTGACAAATATAGGAGTGGAGAAAGCTCTGATTAGGCCGACTGCTGATGGAGTGTTTAGCCTGGTCGGCCCCTGCAAAATCTGGGCATTTCTCAATTACGTACCTGGGATAGAACAAGAGCCACTGGCATGCAAGAGCCGAGTCGTACCAGTGATGTCATAATGCAAGGGCCGAGCCGTACCAGTGATGTCATAATGCAAGGGCCGAGCTGTACCAGTGATGTCATAATGCAAGGGCCGAGTCGTACCAGTGATGTCATAATGCAAGGGCCGAGTCGTACCAGTGATGTCATAATGCAAGGGCCGAGCTGTACCAGTGATGTCATAATGCAAGGGCCGAGTCGTACCAGTGATGTCATAATGCAAGGGCCGAGCTGTACCAGTGATGTCGTAATGCAAGGGCCGAGTCGTACCAGTGATGTCATAATGCAAGGGCCGAGCCGTACCAGTGATGTCATAATGCAAGGGCCGAGCCGTACCAGTGATGTCATAATGCCAGGGCCGAGCCGTACCAGTGATGTCGTAATGCAAGGGCCGAGCCGTACCAGTGATGTCATAATGCAAGGGCCGAGCCGTACCAGTGATGTCATAATGCCAGGGCCGAGCCGTACCAGTGATGTCATAATGCCAGGGCCGAGCCGTACCAGTGATGTCATAATGCCAGGGCCGAGCCGTACCAGTGATGTCATAATGCCAGGGCCGAGCCGTACCAGTGATGTCATAATGCAAGGGCCGAGCCGTACCAGTGATGTCATAATGCACTCAAAAGGTTCACGTATTTTTGAATCATTGTTTTTGTGTAAACCAGAGTATTGTAATGTTGTTTTTGGATACATTTAAAAAAGTACAAGTTATCAACATGAAGCAAGTATTTATAGCATCTGTACCGTGTATATTTACATTACCTAGGCTTATAAGCAAGCTTTAGTGTGGCAAGTTACAGTGAAATTAGGCGCAGCGCAGTCTCTAAGGGTCACTTCGCTTGCCGGACTGAAGACGCTGCTGATATTATACAGGAATCCAAGAATACAGTAGCCAGGAATCATGCAGGGACGCGCCTGGGGGGGTTGGGAAGTCAAATGTAAGGAAAAGATTGAAAGCTGATCCGATATAGAGCGTAGTTTAGGAGTGAAAGTGCGTGGGGTGTGACGTTATCTAGGGCAGAGGTTTCAAATGTATTCTCTAATGTCTTTCTGTAATATTTAATTCACACAGCTCCCTGCTGTGCATGGGGATTTTCTAGCACTTATAAAGGCTTGCCAAATGAAAGTGCTTTTGAAAGATGTACGTAGCCTCCCTTTGGGACGACTACAGGTGCGACCGCGCGTATTCTAAAACTTGCCTTGGAAATTCTGGGGCAATATCCAGGTAATGCTGCCAACATGTCAGGGAAATTTCTGCAGACAGACTAATGGCCCATTGGATTAACACAGCGGGGGTCCCTGATAGTCCCATTCAAACTGACTGCCTGGGACCCCCGCTGTGTTAATCCGGTGAGCCATTAGTTTTTCTGCAGAAATGTCACAGAAAATGTTGCAGCATTACTGGGGTATTGGTGGTGATTGCCCCAGATTTTCCAAGGCAAGTTTTAGAATACTTGTGGTCGCACCTGTATGTCGCTTATTGGGTTAACTGTGTGGTCTCACTCCGGTTTCTTCCCTCCCCTCCCCATCCTATGTTGTAGGATGACTGTGCTGTCACCATAGGCTATATATAGCTCCACCCAATGTTCTAGAAACAGGTTCTTCAGAGTTCAGACGGGGGCTTCACTGCGAGTCCTTAAATAGGGTTGTGTGTATAGCTAAGTGTATTTAAGGAGCAATGCATGCAATATCTTACATGTGTGTATAGCTAAGTGTATTAAAGGAGCAATGCATGCAATATCTTACATGTGTGTATAGCTAAGTGTATTAAAGGAGCAATGCAGCAAATATCTTACATGTGTGTATAGCTAAGTGTATTAAAGGAGCAATGCATGCAATATCTTACATGTGTGTATAGCTAAGTGTATTAAAGGAGCAATGCATGCAATATCTTACATGTGTGTATAGCTAAGTGTATTAAAGGAGCAATGCATGCAATATCTTACATGTGTGTATAGCTAAGTGTATTAAAGGAGCAATGCATGCAATATTTTACATGTGTGTATAGCTAAGTGTATTAAAGGAGCAATGCATGCAATATCTTACATGTGTGTATAGCTAAGTGTATTAAAGGAGCAATGCAGCAATATCTTACATGTGTGTATAGCTAAGTGTATTAAAGGAGCAATGCAGCAATATCTTACACGTGATGCTTTTAAGTAGAAATGTTTCACGTAGAATATGAAGTTTAAAAAGGAAGTTCAAAAAGAAGTGGAAAAGTGGACATCACCTACTGCTTCTGATTCCTGCTTTTGATCTACGTTGGAAAGGAGGATATCATCTATCTAAGACTGCACATCTCAACACTTAACTATTCCTGTGATGCCGCCTTTATTTTTTATATTTGCTGTAACCTCACTTATTTTCAAATTATGCACTTCCTTCCACCAGCCTCAGTATGTCTCTAACTCTATTCATATATCTCCATCTCTCCTTTCTTCCCCACTTCTCAGTTCACATGAACTCCTTTCTTACCTGCGTCCTCTGTCACCCCCACAGCTATACCCCCTGCACTAAAACACACCCTACAAATCATCCTCACACTTTCTCTTTCTATCCATGCTTCTCCTCCTTGCTTCTGGGGATATCTCTCCCAATCCTGGTCCCTGCCTTATTTCTACTTGCTCTCGTCCTCGCCTCCCACATGCAACTTCTACTCCTTCTGGTGTTAACCCCTCCAACCTCATACCCATCCCCTGCCACCCTCCCTCCTCTCTCCCTTTCTCCTGTGCCCTTTGGAATGCTCGCTCCCTCTCTAACAAGTTCCTCTCTGTGCATGACTTCTTTCTCTCTCACTCCCTGCTTCTCTTTGCTATAACTGAGACCTGGCTCACTCAGTCTGACTCTGCTCTGGAAGCTGCCCTCTCTTATGGTGGCCTTTCTTTCTCCCACACTCCGCGCCCTGATGGCAGGGGTGGAGGTGTGGGGCTCCTGCTCTCCTCTCTCTGCCGTTACCGAACTCTTCCTATTCCCCCCTCTCTTGCTTTTCCCTCCTTTGAGGTTCACACTGTCCAGATCTTCTCTCCTCTCCCTGTCTACGTGGCTGTCATCTATCGCCCACCTACCTCTACTCATCCCCCCTCTGCCTTTCTCTCTCACTTTGAATCCTGGCTCTCTTTCTTTCTCTCCTCAGACTCTCCTGTTCTTCTCCTTGGGGACTTCAATTGCCACATTGATGACCCCTCTCTCCCTTGGGCTTCCCGCTTTCTTTCTCTAACCTCTTCTTTTGGCCTTCAACAGTGGACTGCAGCCAGCACCCACAAGGATGGCCACTACTTAGACCTGGTTTTCACAAAAAACTTCTCTCTCTCTGATTTCTCCATTTCCCCTTTTCCTCTCTCTGACCATCACCTCATCTCATTCTCTCTATCTCGCTTCTCCCCTTCTTCACCTCTATCTACCCCCCGGTTCTGCAGAAACCTGCGCTCTATTCCCTTACCTGACTTTGAGTCCACTTTGCACTCCTCCCTCTCCTCTCTCAGCTCTGCTACAGACCCTGACAACCTGGTCAGGAACTAAAACTCTGCCTTATCCTCCTCTCTTAATCTACATGCCCCGCTTTCTCTCTGCCGCACTCGCCCTTTTAACCCTAGACCCTGGTTAAATTCCCACACGCGCATGCTGCGTTCCTCCACTCGTTTCTCTGACCACCTCTGGAGGAAGTCTCACACTCTCGCAGACCCTCCTTCACTACAAATTTATGCTATCCTGTTTCAACTCTGCCCTCTCGCAAGCTAAACAAGCCTACTTTTCTGCACTAATCAACATGCACAAGTCTAACCCACGCCGACTGTTCTCTGTCTTTGATACTCTACTCAAACCACCCTCAGCTGCCTCTCCTTCCTCCATCTCCACTCAGGACTTTGCTGACTATTTTAAGGAAAAGGTGGAATCCATACGGCAGAACATCCCCTCTGTTTCTTCCTCCAATCCTACACCTCTTCCTAACTCTCCTCCTGCCTTCCTTGACTCTTTTTCCACTGTCTCACAGGAGGATGTGTCGCTGTTGATCGCCTCTTCTCCCTCTACCACTTGCCCTCTTGACCCCATTCCCTCCCATCTCCTAAAACCTCTTGCTCCTACTATAATCCCTATGCTCACACACATTTTTAACTCCTCCCTCTGCTCTGGAACCTTTCCATCCTCCTTCAAACATGCAACAGTCATACCATTACTCAAAAACAGCAAGCTTGACCCTACCTGTCTTTCTAACTATCGACCTGTCTCCCTCCTGCCTTTTGCCTCTAAACTCCTTGAACGTCTTGTATTCTCTCGCTTGCTCCATTTTCTCAACACCTATTCTCTCCTAGACCCTCTACAATCTGGCTTCCGCACTGCTCACTCCACTGAAACAGCCCTCACTAAAATAACTGACGACCTCCATGCTGCCAAAGACAGAGGTCATTACATTACACAGCAATGTGTGTATAGCTAAGTGTATTAAAGGAGCAATGCAGCAATATCTTACATGTGTGTATAGCTAAGTGTATTAAAGGAGCAATGCATGCAATATCTTACATGTGTGTACAGCTAAGTGTATTAAAGGTGCAATGCAGCAATATCTTACATGTGTATATAGCTAAGTGTATTAAAGGAGCAATGCATGTAATATCTTACACGTGTGTATAGCTAAGTGTATTAAAGGAGCAATGCAGCAATATCTTACACTTTGTATAGCTAAGTGTATTAAAGGAGCAATGCAGCAATATCTTACGTGTGTATAGCTAAGTGTATTAAAGGAGCAATGCATGCAATATCTTACACGTGTGTATAGCTAAGTGTATTAAAGGAGCAATGCAGCAATATCTTACATGTGTGTATAGCTAAGTGTATTAAAGGAGCAATGCAGTAATATCTTACATGTGTGTATAGCTAAGTGTATTAAAGGAGCAATGCAGCAATATCTTACATGTGTGTATAGCTAAGTGTATTAAAGGAGCAATGCATGCAATATCTTACACGTGTGTATAGCTAAGTGTATTAAAGGAGCAATGCAGCAATATCTTACACGTGTGTATAGCTAAGTGTATTAAAGGAGCAATGCAGCAATATCTTACATGTGTGTATAGCTAAGTGTATTAAAGGAGCAATGCAGCAATATCTTATGTGTGTATAGCTAAGTGTATTAAAGGAGCAATGCAGCAATATCTTACGTGTGTATAGCTAAGTGTATTAAAGGAGCAATGCATGCAATATCTTATGTGTGTATAGCTAAGTGTATTAAAGGAGCAATGCAGCAATATCTTACGTGTGTATAGCTAAGTGTATTAAAGGAGCAATGCATGCAATATCTTACACGTGTGTATAGCTAAGTTTATTAAAGGAGCAATGCAGCAATATCTTACATGTGTTTTTTTTTTTATATAAATCAGTTCTGTAGTATTAGATAACTCTTAGAATTTTTTTCCCCAATTCTTAATGCCATTTTTAATGATTTTAAATATACTGAGCATCCTTTGATTTCTATGGCAGGGTTTATCCCACCTCCCCAGCAGTGCAAGATCTTTGCAACACTTTCCTTGTTATGATAATTTGTGTCCAATATTCCCAGCAGTTAAAGCTGCAAATGGTAACAGTAAATAATGTTACCTTAGTAATATAAGAATACATTGTAGCTGTTGAGTTACACTGACTGAAACATTGTTTGAAATTGAAAGGCCGCCATTTAGTGAACCCTGGGAAGCAGGGTCGTTGCTGATTGATCATGGCAGAACGAATCGAGCGGCAGCTTAGGTAATTCGTTTTCAATAAAAGGTAATCAAAGGCTGCATATAAAAAAAATACTTTTTGTTTTAATAAGTGCCGCCAGGACTACTTCTTTGAGATATGTCCTGTTTGTTGTTTTCCGTTAGGAAATGTGCTCTTTAAGTAAACGCCAGTAGTAAGGATTCAAGATTGTTCTCACTATGGATAAGGATGCAGCATGCTTTTGGTAAGGCGTTCTTAGCATAGTAACTGAGAGACTGACCCAGCACCCTGACCAGGTCTGAGAGACTGAGCCCAGCCTGCACTGACCCAGCACCCTGACCAGGTCTGAGAGACTGATCCCAGCCTGCACCCACCCAGCACCCTGACCAGGCCTGAGAGACTGAGCCCAGCCTGCATCCACCCAGCACCCTGACCAGGTCTGAGAGACTGAGCCCAGCCTGCACTGACCCAGCACCCTGCACAGGCCTGAGAGACTGAGCCCAGTCTGCACTGACCCAGCACCCTGACCAGGTCTGAGAGACTGAGCCACGCCTGCACTGACCCAGCACCCTGACCAGGTCTGAGAGACTGAGCCCAGCCTGCATCCACCCAGCACCCTGACCAGGTCTGAGAGACTGAGCCCAGCCTTCACTGACCCAGCACCCTGACCAGGTCTGTGAGACTGAGCACAGCCTGCACCCACCCAGCACCCTGACCAGGTCTGAGAGACTGAGCCCAGCCTGCACTGACCCAGCACCCTGACCAGGCCTGAGAGACTTGAGCCCAGTCTGCACAGACGCAGCACCCTGACCAGGTCTGAGAGACTGAGCCCAGCCTGCACTGACCCAGCACCCTGACCAGGTCTGAGAGATTGAGCCCAGCCTGCACTGACCAAGCACCCTGACCAGGTCTGAGAGACTGAGCCCAGCCTGCACTGACCCAGCACCCTGACCAGGTCTGAGAGACTGAGCCCAGCCTGCACCCACCCAGCACCCTGACCAGGCCTGAGAGACTGAGCCCAGCCTGCACTGACCCAGCACCCTGACCAGGTCTGAGAGACTGAGCCCAGCCTGCACCGACCCAGCACCCTGACCAGGTCTGAGAGACTGAGCTCAGCCTGCACTGACCCAGCACCCTGACCAGGCCTGAGAGACTGAGCCCAGCCTGCACCCACTCAGCACCCTGACCAGGTCTGAGAGACTGAGCCCAGCCTGCACTGACCCAGCACCCTGACCGGGTCTGAGAGACTGAGCCCAGCCTGCACTGACCCAGCACCCTGACCAGGTCTGAGAGACTGATCCCAGCCTGCACTGACCCAGCACCCTGACCAGGTTTGAGAGACTGAGCCCAGCCTGCACCCACCCAGCACCCTGACCGGGTCTGAGAGACTGAGCCCAGCCTGCACTGACCCAGCACCCTGACCAGGTGTGAGAGACTGAGCCCAGCCTGCACTGACCCAGCACCCTGACCAGGTCTGAGAGACTGAGCCCAGCCTGCACTGACCCAGCACCCTGACCGGGTCTGAGAGACTGAGCCCAGCCTGCACTGACCCAGCACCCTGACCAGGTCTGAGAGACTGAGCCCAGCCTGCACTGATCCAGCACCCTGACCAGGTCTGAGAGACTGAGCCCAGCCTGCACTGACCCAGCACCCTGACCAGGTCTGAGAGACTGAGCCCAGGCTGCACTGACCCAGCACTCTGACCAGATCTGAGAGACTGAGCCCAGCCTGCACTGAGCCAGCACCCTGACCAGGTCTGAGAGACTGAGCCCAGCCTGCACCCACCCAGCACCCTGACCAGGTCTGAGAGACTGAGCCCAGCCTGCACTGACCCAGCACCCTGACCAGGTCTGAGAGACTGAGCCCAGCCTGCACCCTGACCAGGCCTGAGAGACTGAGCCCAGACTGCACCCAGCACCCTGACCAGGTCTGAGAGACTGAGCCCAGCCTGCACTGACCTGGCACCCTGACCAGGTCTGAGAGACTGAGCCCAGCCTGCACCCACCCAGCACCCTGACCAGGCCTGAGAGACTGAGCCCAGACTGCACCCAGCACCCTGACCAGGCCTGAGAGACTGAGCCCAGCCTGCACCGACCCAGCACCCTGACCAGGTCTGAGAGACTGAGCCCAGCCTGCACTGACCCAGCACCCTGACCAGGTCTGAGAGACTGATCCCAGCCTGCACTGACCCAGCACCCTGCACAGGCCTGAGAGACTGAGCCCAGACTGCACCCAGCACCCTGACCAGGCCTGAGAGACTGAGCCCAGCCTGCACCCTGACCAGGTTTGAGAGACTAAGCCCAGCCTGCACTGACCCAGCACCCTGACCAGGTCTGAGAGACTGAGCCCAGCCTGCACTGACCCAGCACCCTGACCAGGTCTGAGAGACTGAGCCCAGGCTGCACTGACCCAGCACTCTGACCAGATCTGAGAGACTGAGCCCAGCCTGCACTGAGCCAGCACCCTGACCAGGTCTGAGAGACTGAGCCCAGCCTGCACCCACCTAGCACCCTGACCAGGTCTGTGAGACTGAGCCCAGCCTGCACTGACCCAGCACCCTGACCAGGTCTGAGAGACTGAGCCCAGCCTGCACCCACCCAGCACCCTGACCAGGCCTGAGAGACTGAGCCCAGACTGCACCCAGCACCCTGACCAGGTCTGAGAGACTGAGCCCAGCCTGCACTGACCTGGCACCCTGACCAGGTCTGAGAGACTGAGCCCAGCCTGCACCCACCCAGCACCCTGACCAGGCCTGAGAGACTGAGCCCAGACTGCACCCAGCACCCTGACCAGGCCTGAGAGACTGAGCCCAGCCTGCACCGACCCAGCACCCTGACCAGGTCTGAGAGACTGAGCCCAGCCTGCACTGACCCAGCACCCTGACCAGGTCTGAGAGACTGATCCCAGCCTGCACTGACCCAGCACCCTGCACAGGCCTGAGAGACTGAGCCCAGACTGCACCCAGCACCCTGACCAGGCCTGAGAGACTGAGCCCAGCCTGCACCCTGACCAGGTTTGAGAGACTGAGCCCAGCCTGCACTGACCCAGCACCCTGACCAGGTCTGAGAGACTGAGCCCAGCCTGCACCCACCCAGCACCCTGACCAGGTCTGTGAGACTGAGCCCAGCCTGCACTGACCCAGCACCCTGACCAGGTCTGAGAGTCTGAGCCCAGCCTGCACCCACCCAGCACCCTGACCAGGTATGAGAGACTGAGCCCAGCCTGCACCGACCCAGCACCCTGACCAGGTCTGAGAGACTGAGCCCAGCCTGCACCCTGACCAGGTCTGAGAGACTGAGCCCAGCCTGACTGACCCAGCACCCTGACCAGGCCTGACAGACTGAGCCCAGCCTGCACTGACCCAGCACCCTGACCAGGCCTGAGAGACTGAGCCCAGCCTGCACTGACCCAGCCCCCTGACCAGGCCTGAGAGACTGAGCCCAGCCTGCACTGACCCAGCACCCTGACCAGGCCTGAGAGACTGAGCCCAGACTGCACCCAGCACCCTGACCAGGCCTGAGAGACTGAGCCCAGACTGCACCCAGCACCCTGACCAGGCCTGAGAGTCTGAGCCCAGCCTGCACCCACCCAGCACCCTGACCAGGTCTGAGAGTCTGAGCCCTGTCATGTACAGTATATAGTCCATCAGATGTAACCTCCATTAGGGCTGTACTATAGTGGGCGCGCTTGCTGCGCCATGCGCACGTGCGGCAGTTATAATTGGCTGTCTGTTAGTCAGCCTTTCTATAATAGGGCCGAGCGCGCATGGCAGTGAGCGAGGAGCCGGCCGACAGGGGAGAAGAAATGGAAAAGTAAGTTTTCGTGCTGCTACCGCCGCTGTAATTTATGTATGTGTGTGTGTATGTGTGTGTGTATGTGTGTATGTGTGTGTGTGTATGTGTGTGTGTATGTGTGTATGTGTGTATGTATGTGTGTATGTGTGTGTGTGTATGTGTGTGTGTATGTGTATGTGTGTATGTGTATGTATGTGTGTGTGTGTATGTGTGTGTATGTGTATGTATGTGTATGTGTGTATGTGTGTATGTGTGTGTGTGTATGTGTGTGTGTATGTGTATGTGTGTATGTGTATGTATGTGTGTGTATGTATGTGTGTGTATGTGTGTGTATGTGTATGTATGTGTATGTGTGTATGTGTGTGTGCATGTATGTGTGTATGTATGTGTGTGTATGTGTATGTGTGTGTGTATGTGTGTGTGTGTATGTGTATGTATGTGTGTGTATGTATGTGTGTATGTATGTATGTGTGTGTATGTGTATGTATGTGTATGTATGTGTATGTATGTGTGTGTATGTATGTGTGTATGTATGTATGTGTGTGTGTATGTGTGTGTATGTGTATGTATGTGTATGTGTGTATGTGTGTGTGCATGTATGTGTGTATGTATGTGTGTGTATGTGTATGTATGTGTGTATGTATGTGTATGTGTGTATGTGTGTATATATATTTATCAACATTGCACAATAAAAATAATTTTTATTCATACATGTCTTTTTTTTAATATTATTTAATAAATTATTAACTTACACAATCTATACACACACACACACACACACACACACACACACACACACACACACACACACACACACACACACACACAGTACCTTCCAAGACTGTCGCTCACAGCATACACACAAAAAGTGTGCGTCATATGCACGCGTGTTCGCAAAGGCGCGCTTGCCCACACCTACTATAGAACAAGCCTTAGAACCGTTAATGAGGGTTACATGTACAAATATATTGACGAACAGAACTAAGTGGTGGTCCTCCAAATTATTACTGTATTAATAACGCTTAAGATTGGGAAGCCCATATCTGGCTAAACAGGTTATAATGATTGTTATGCATTGTCTTCCTCTCCAGGTCTTTTTTTAAGGGAGTCAGACAGGGGACATATTTTGTGACCCACATCTTATTCCTACCCCTCTTTTACTTTTAGCTGCTGACCCATAAATCCAGAACCTGATCCTCTTCAATCCCACAGCACCAATTCAGTAACACACACCAATGCTCACACAATACACACACTTTTAACCACTTTGATATGCCTAGGTACAGATACAGTGATGCACACAGTTTAACACACTGATACACAAATATAAATAGATACACAAAGGCAGTGATGCATATAAACACAGATACTGACATACAATGATATACACAGATTTGCACATACACATGTACAGATACACACAGACACACGTACTATTATATACTGATTAAATTGTACGTGTGATTATTTGCTTATACAGGTTACACCAATGTCTGTTATCAAAGTTATTGCTCCCTATTAATAAATACGCAAACTTATTTTCACAGGAAACCAGATGCAGTCTGTAACACAGTCTGTAACACAGTCTGTAACGCAGTCTGTAACACAGTCTGTAACACAGTCTGTAACGCAGTCTGTAACGCAGTCTGTAACACAGTCTGTAACACAGTCTGTAACGCAGTCTGTAACGCAGTCTGTAACACAGTCTGTAACGCAGTCTGTAACACAGCCTGTAAGATAGTCTGTAACACAGTCTGTAACACAGTCTGTAAGATAGTCTGTAAGATAGTCTGTAACGCAGTCTGTAACGCAGTCTGTAACGCAGTCTGTAAGATAGTCTGTAACACAGTCTGTAACGCAGTCTGTAACACAGTCTGTAAGATAGTCTGTAACACAGTCTGTAAGATAGTCTGTAACGCAGTCTGTAACACAGTCTGTAACGCAGTCTGTAACGCAGTCTGTAACGCAGTCTGTAACGCAGTCTGTAACGCAGTCTGTAACGCAGTCTGTAACGCAGTCTGTAACGCAGTCTGTAACACAGTCTGTAAGATAGTCTGTAACGCAGTCTGTAACACAGTCTGTAACGCAGTCTGTAACGCAGTCTGTAACACAGTCTGTAACACAGTCTGTAACACAGTCTGTAACGCAGTCTGTAACGCAGTCTGTAACACAGTCTGTAAGATAGTCTGTAACGCAGTCTGTAACGCAGTCTGTAACGCAGTCTGTAACGCAGTCTGTAACACAGTCTGTAACACAGTCTGTAACACAGTCTGTAACGCAGTCTGTAACACAGTCTGTAACACAGTCTGTAACGCAGTCTGTAACACAGTCTGTAACACAGTCTGTAACGCAGTCTGTAACGCAGTCTGTAACACAGTCTGTAACGCAGTCTGTAAGATAGTCTGTAACGCAGTCTGTAACGCAGTCTGTAACGCAGTCTGTAACGCAGTCTGTAACACAGTCTGTAACACAGTCTGTAACACAGTCTGTAACGCAGTCTGTAACACAGTCTGTAACACAGTCTGTAACACAGTCTGTGAGATAGTCTGTAACACAGTCTGTAACACAGTCTGTAACACAGTCTGTAACACAGTCTGTAACGCAGTCTGTAACACAGTCTGTAACGCAGTCTGTAACACAGTCTGTAAGATAGTCTGTAACACAGTCTGTAACACAGTCTGTAACGCAGTCTGTAACACAGTCTGTAACACAGTCTGTAACACAGTCTGTAACACAGTCTGTAACACAGTCTGTAAGATAGTCTGTAACACAGTCTGTAACACAGTCTGTAAGATAGTCTGTAACACAGTCTGTAACACAGTCTGTAACACAGTCTGTAAGATAGTCTGTAACACAGTCTGTAAGATAGTCTGTAACGCAGTCTGTAACGCAGTCTGTAACGCAGTCTGTAACACAGTCTGTAACACAGTCTGTAAGATAGTCTGTAACGCAGTCTGTAACGCAGTCTGTAACACAGTCTGTAACACAGTCTGTAACACAGTCTGTAACACAGTCTGTAACACAGTCTGTAAGATAGTCTGTAACACAGTCTGTAACACAGTCTGTAACACAGTCTGTAACGCAGTCTGTAACACAGTCTGTAACGCAGTCTGTAACACAGTCTGTAAGATAGTCTGTAACACAGTCTGTAACACAGTCTGTAACGCAGTCTGTAACACAGTCTGTAACACAGTCTGTAACACAGTCTGTAAGATAGTCTGTAACACAGTCTGTAACACAGTCTGTAAGATAGTCTGTAACACAGTCTGTAACACAGTCTGTAACACAGTCTGTAAGATAGTCTGTAACACAGTCTGTAACGCAGTCTGTAACGCAGTCTGTAACGCAGTCTGTAACGCAGTCTGTAACGCAGTCTGTAACGCAGTCTGTAACACAGTCTGTAACGCAGTCTGTAACGCAGTCTGTAACGCAGTCTGTAACGCAGTCTGTAAGATAGTCTGTAACACAGTCTGTAAGATAGTCTGTAACGCAGTCTGTAACGCAGTCTGTAACGCAGTCTGTAACACAGTCTGTAACACAGTCTGTAAGATAGTCTGTAACACAGTCTGTAAGATAGTCTGTAACACAGTCTGTAAGATAGTCTGTAACACAGTCTGTAAGATAGTCTGTAACGCAGTCTGTAACACAGTCTGTAAGATAGTCTGTAACACAGTCTGTAAGATAGTCTGTAACGCAGTCTGTAACGCAGTCTGTAACGCAGTCTGTAACGCAGTCTGTAACGCAGTCTGTAAGATAGTCTGTAACACAGTCTGTAAGATAGTCTGTAACACAGTCTGTAAGATAGTCTGTAACGCAGTCTGTAACGCAGTCTGTAACGCAGTCTGTAAGATAGTCTGTAACACAGTCTGTAAGATAGTCTGTAACACAGTCTGTAACACAGTCTGTAAGATAGTCTGTAACACAGTCTGTAAGATAGTCTGTAATGCAGTCTGTAACACAGTCTGTAAGATAGTCTGTAACACAGTCTGTAACACAGTCTGTAACACAGTCTGTAACACAGTCTGTAACACAGTCTGTAACACAGTCTGTAACACAGTCTGTAAGATAGTCTGTAACGCAGTCTGTAAGATAGTCTGTAACGCAGTCTGTAACACAGTCTGTAAGATAGTCTGTAACACAGTCTGTAAGATAGTCTGTAACGCAGTCTGTAACGCAGTCTGTAAGATAGTCTGTAACACAGTCTGTAAGATAGTCTGTAACGCAGTCTGTAACGCAGTCTGTAACACAGTCTGTAACACAGTCTGTAACGCAGTCTGTAAGATAGTCTGTAACACAGTCTGTAAGATAGTCTGTAAGATAGTCTGTAACACAGTCTGTAACGCAGTCTGTAACACAGTCTGTAACACAGTCTGTAACGCAGTCTGTAAGATAGTCTGTAACACAGTCTGTAACGCAGTCTGTAACACAGTCTGTAAGATAGTCTGTAACGCAGTCTGTAACGCAGTCTGTAACACAGTCTGTAACACAGTCTGTAACGCAGTCTGTAAGATAGTCTGTAACACAGTCTGTAAGATAGTCTGTAACACAGTCTGTAAGATAGTCTGTAACGCAGTCTGTAACGCAGTCTGTAACGCAGTCTGTAAGATAGTCTGTAACACAGTCTGTAAGATAGTCTGTAACACAGTCTGTAACACAGTCTGTAAGATAGTCTGTAACACAGTCTGTAAGATAGTCTGTAATGCAGTCTGTAACACAGTCTGTAAGATAGTCTGTAACACAGTCTGTAACACAGTCTGTAACACAGTCTGTAACACAGTCTGTAACACAGTCTGTAACACAGTCTGTAACACAGTCTGTAAGATAGTCTGTAACGCAGTCTGTAAGATAGTCTGTAACGCAGTCTGTAACACAGTCTGTAAGATAGTCTGTAACACAGTCTGTAAGATAGTCTGTAACGCAGTCTGTAACGCAGTCTGTAAGATAGTCTGTAACACAGTCTGTAAGATAGTCTGTAACGCAGTCTGTAACGCAGTCTGTAACACAGTCTGTAACACAGTCTGTAACGCAGTCTGTAAGATAGTCTGTAACACAGTCTGTAAGATAGTCTGTAAGATAGTCTGTAACACAGTCTGTAACGCAGTCTGTAACACAGTCTGTAACACAGTCTGTAACGCAGTCTGTAAGATAGTCTGTAACACAGTCTGTAACGCAGTCTGTAACACAGTCTGTAAGATAGTCTGTAACGCAGTCTGTAACGCAGTCTGTAACACAGTCTGTAACACAGTCTGTAACGCAGTCTGTAAGATAGTCTGTAACACAGTCTGTAATGCAGTCTGTAACACAGTCTGTAACACAGTCTGTAACACAGTCTGTAAGATAGTCTGTAACGCAGTCTGTAAGATAGTCTGTAACACAGTCTGTAACACAGTCTGTAAGATAGTCTGTAACGCAGTCTGTAACGCAGTCTGTAACACAGTCTGTAACGCAGTCTGTAAGATAGTCTGTAACACAGTCTGTAAGATAGTCTGTAACGCAGTCTGTAACGCAGTCTGTAACACAGTCTGTAACACAGTCTGTAAAATAGTCTGTAACACAGTCTGTAACACAGTCTGTAACGCAGTCTGTAACACAGTCTGTAAGATAGTCTGTAACACAGTCTGTAACACAGTCTGTAACACAGTCTGTAACACAGTCTGTAAGATAGTCTGTAACACAGTCTGTAACGCAGTCTGTAACGCAGTCTGTAACACAGTCTGTAAGATAGTCTGTAACGCAGTCTGTAACGCAGTCTGTAAGATAGTCTGTAACACAGTCTGTAAGATAGTCTGTAACACAGTCTGTAACACAGTCTGTAACACAGTCTGTAAGATAGTCTGTAACACAGTCTGTAACGCAGTCTGTAACGCAGTCTGTAACACAGTCTGTAAGATAGTCTGTAACGCAGTCTGTAACGCAGTCTGTAAGATAGTCTGTAACACAGTCTGTAAGATAGTCTGTAACACAGTCTGTAAGATAGTCTGTAACGCAGTCTGTAACGCAGTATGTAAGATAGTCTGTAACACAGTCTGTAAGATAGTCTGTAACGCAGTCTGTAACGCCGTCTGTAACGCAGTCTGTAACGCAGTCTGTAAGATAGTCTGTAACACAGTCTGTAAGATAGTCTGTAACACAGTCTGTAAGATAGTCTGTAACGCAGTCTGTAACGCAGTCTGTAAGATAGTCTGTAAGATAGTCTGTAACGCAGTCTGTAACGCCGTCTGTAACGCAGTCTGTAACACAGTCTGTAACGCAGTCTGTAACACAGTCTGTAACACAGTCTGTAAGATAGTCTGTAACGCAGTCTGTAAGATAGTCTGTAACACAGTCTGTAACACAGTCTGTAACACAGTCTGTAAGATAGTCTGTAACGCAGTCTGTAAGATAGTCTGTAACGCAGTCTGTAAGATAGTCTGTAACACAGTCTGTAAGATAGTCTGTAACACAGTCTGTAAGATAGTCTGTAACGCAGTCTGTAAGATAGTCTGTAACACAGTCTGTAAGATAGTCTGTAACGCAGTCTGTAACACAGTCTGTAACGCAGTCTGTAACACAGTCTGTAAGATAGTCTGTAACACAGTCTGTAAGATAGTCTGTAACGCAGTCTGTAAAATAGTCTGTAACACAGTCTGTAAGATAGTCTGTAACGCAGTCTGTAAGATAGTCTGTAACGCAGTCTGTAAGATAGTCTGTAACACAGTCTGTAAGATAGTCTGTAACACAGTCTGTAAGATAGTCTGTAACACAGTCTGTAAGATAGTCTGTAACGCAGTCTGTAAGATAGTCTGTAAGATAGTCTGTAACACAGTCTGTAAGATAGTCTGTAACGCAGTCTGTAACGCAGTCTGTAACGCAGTCTGTAACACAGTCTGTAAGATAGTCTGTAACGCAGTCTGTAAGATAGTCTGTAACACAGTCTGTAAAATAGTCTGTAACGCAGTCTGTAAGATAGTCTGTAACACAGTCTGTAAGATAGTCTGTAACACAGTCTGTGAGATAATCTGTAAGATAGTCTGTAACACAGTCTGTAACACAGTCTGTAACGCAGTCTGTAACACAGTCTGTACCGCAGTCTGTAAGATAGTCTGTAACACAGTCTGTAACACAGTCTGTAACACAGTCTGTAACACAGTCTGTAACACAGTCTGTAAAATTGTCTGTAAGATAGTCTGTAACGCAGTCTGTAACACAGTCTGTAACACAGTCTGTGAGATAATCTGTAAAATAGTCTGTAACACAGTCTGTAACACAGTCTGTAACACAGTCTGTAACACAGTCTGTAAGATAGTCTGTAACGCAGTCTGTAAAATAGTCTGTAACACAGTCTGTAAGATAGTCTGTAACACAGTCTGTAAAATAGTCTGTAACGCAGTCTGTAAGATAGTCTGTAACGCAGTCTGTAAGATAGTCTGTAACACAGTCTGTAAGATAGTCTGTAACACAGTCTGTAAGATAGTCTGTAACACAGTCTGTAAGATAGTCTGTAACGCAGTCTGTAAGATAGTCTGTAAGATAGTCTGTAACACAGTCTGTAAGATAGTCTGTAACGCAGTCTGTAACGCAGTCTGTAACGCAGTCTGTAACACAGTCTGTAAGATAGTCTGTAACGCAGTCTGTAAGATAGTCTGTAACACAGTCTGTAAAATAGTCTGTAACGCAGTCTGTAAGATAGTCTGTAACACAGTCTGTAAGATAGTCTGTAACACAGTCTGTGAGATAATCTGTAAGATAGTCTGTAACACAGTCTGTAACACAGTCTGTAACGCAGTCTGTAACACAGTCTGTAACGCAGTCTGTAAGATAGTCTGTAACACAGTCTGTAACACAGTCTGTAACACAGTCTGTAACACAGTCTGTAAAATTGTCTGTAAGATAGTCTGTAACGCAGTCTGTAACACAGTCTGTAACACAGTCTGTGAGATAATCTGTAAAATAGTCTGTAACACAGTCTGTAACACAGTCTGTAACACAGTCTGTAACACAGTCTGTAAGATAGTCTGTAACGCAGTCTGTAAGATAGTCTGTAACACAGTCTGTAAGATAGTCTGTAACACAGTCTGTGAGATAATCTGTAAAATAGTCTGTAACACAGTCTGTAACACAGTCTGTAACACAGTCTGTAACACAGTCTGTAAGATAGTCTGTAACGCAGTCTGTAAGATAGTCTGTAACACAGTCTGTAAGATAGTCTGTAACACAGTCTGTAAGATAGTCTGTAACACAGTCTGTAAGATAGTCTGTAACGCAGTCTGTAAGATAGTCTGTAAGATAGTCTGTAACACAGTCTGTAAGATAGTCTGTAACGCAGTCTGTAACGCAGTCTGTAACGCAGTCTGTAACACAGTCTGTAAGATAGTCTGTAACGCAGTCTGTAAGATAGTCTGTAACACAGTCTGTAAGATAGTCTGTAACACAGTCTGTGAGATAATCTGTAAAATAGTCTGTAACACAGTCTGTAACACAGTCTGTAACACAGTCTGTAAAATTGTCTGTAAGATAGTCTGTAACGCAGTCTGTAACACAGTCTGTAACACAGTCTGTGAGATAATCTGTAAAATAGTCTGTAACACAGTCTGTAACACAGTCTGTAACACAGTCTGTAAGATAGTCTGTAACACAGTCTGTAACACAGTCTGTGAGATAATCTGTAAAATAGTCTGTAACACAGTCTGTAACACAGTCTGTAACACAGTCTGTAAGATAGTCTGTAACGCAGTCTGTAAAATAGTCTGTAACACAGTCTGTAAGATAGTCTGTAACACAGTCTGTAAAATAGTCTGTAACGCAGTCTGTAAGATAGTCTGTAACGCAGTCTGTAAGATAGTCTGTAACACAGTCTGTAAGATAGTCTGTAACACAGTCTGTAAGATAGTCTGTAACACAGTCTGTAAGATAGTCTGTAACGCAGTCTGTAAGATAGTCTGTAAGATAGTCTGTAACACAGTCTGTAAGATAGTCTGTAACGCAGTCTGTAACGCAGTCTGTAACGCAGTCTGTAACACAGTCTGTAAGATAGTCTGTAACGCAGTCTGTAAGATAGTCTGTAACACAGTCTGTAAAATAGTCTGTAACGCAGTCTGTAAGATAGTCTGTAACACAGTCTGTAAGATAGTCTGTAACACAGTCTGTGAGATAATCTGTAAGATAGTCTGTAACACAGTCTGTAACACAGTCTGTAACGCAGTCTGTAACACAGTCTGTAACGCAGTCTGTAAGATAGTCTGTAACACAGTCTGTAACACAGTCTGTAACACAGTCTGTAACACAGTCTGTAAGATAGTCTGTAACACAGTCTGTAACACAGTCTGTAACACAGTCTGTAACACAGTCTGTAACGCAGTCTGTAAGATAGTCTGTAACACAGTCTGTAAGATAGTCTGTAACACAGTCTGTAACACAGTCTGTAAGATAGTCTGTAACACAGTCTGTAAAATAGTCTGTAACGCAGTCTGTAACACAGTCTGTAACGCAGTCTGTAAGATAGTCTGTAACGCAGTCTGTAACACAGTCTGTAACACAGTCTGTAAGATAGTCTGTAAAATTGTCTGTAAAATTGTCTGTAAGATAGTCATTGAGAGCAATTGTATAAGAGGACTCAATTAATTTTCCTGCTATTAAAGTGATGTTTAGAAAGGCATTTCGAACACGCGTTAAGGTGTCAAAGTCATATTCACCTCTTTTGCCCCATGTGGAGCAGCTTGTGTGTTTTGATGAAGTTGTGATTATAAAAGGAATTAGCAAATGTTTATATTATAATGTGATCATTGTACAGTATTCGGGGTATTAGACTGTTCATGTGTCACAATTCCCTGCCAAGTCAGACTCGCCGTTAACTTCTCAAACTAACGATCTGTGTCCAATCGAAGACACTTGTTCAGACATGTCAAGTCTAACTGATTTTCTGTGAATCTCACCGATTTGGAGACTGTCTCAATTACGATATTTCAAGCACCAGCGTCTCAGACATTGAGGGTCTCACTGTTAAAAATCAGCACCTTTTCACAAAAATTACATTGTTTTGCTCCAGAACCCCCAAATGTTACATATTTTGGTGCTTGCGTCTTGTTTACATTGGTATACATTCGGGGCAGGTGCAGGCAAAATAAATATTGTCTTTGTAGTCTGCATCAAGATGCACTTTTTAACATATATATATATATATATATATATATATATATATATATATATATATATATATATATATATATATAAAGCCCTCTCCCGCCTTAAACCTCTCACTGACTGCCCCACACCTCTGGAAAGCCCTTCCCCTCAATATCCGACTGGCACCCTCTCTCTCCACCTTTAAGACCCAAATTAAAACACACCTCCGCTGGCTGATACTATACATCTCTGATGCATTTACCATGACCTCTTGCAGACACACTTACCAGAACACCCTCCTACTGTCTCCAAGTTCTCCCTAGTTACCACTTAGATTGTAAGCTCTTCGGGGCGTGGACTCTTTTCTAATTTCAACTTTTCTGTATGAAACACTTTTTCCTGCTATGTCCCGTGTATTACGCTGTAAAGCGCTGTGTACATGGATGGTACTATGTAAAAAAAGATACACATACATCATGTTTGCAATATAACTTCAATAAAAATGAAATAGTACTAGGAAAGAGGATCTCGTGTACCTCACTATAAGAAAAAGAAGCACGCTAGTCATTCTACTTCTACAACAACATATCTGCTATTGTGATTAATAAGTGAAACCCCTCACACATGCAACATATTCATTAAAGGAAAGGAATTCCATTGAAAGCACCAGGGTTTTCAGAATGTGGTGCAATTATTTCCTTTTGGGAGACGAGAGAGAAGGAGAAAGAGATAGGGATACACCTGGGAAATATGCTAATTTGGAACATTTGAATATACTTTGCATATCCAAATGTGCATATGTTTCCAGTACCTCAGGTACCTCCACGTGTTGCATGAAGGTGTGTCTGGGGAGGTATATAAGTCACTTGGTACTATACTCGAATACAGTAAAGGAACCCTCTATCCCTTCTCTGTAAAACCCATATTTCAGTGCACTTTTCATCTAGCAAAATTCAAAGTGCAATTGAAAATGTTATTTTAGACATTTACATTTTTGCGGGTGAATTCCTCACAAACTTTTGTGAAAGTCCGAAGGTTTGCAATAAAACGGGTCACTATTGCAATATTCAAAAAGTCGGGTTAAAATGTTACACCGCTATATAATCCCCAGAGACACATTTTCTGCCTAAAAGCTGAAAAGGGGAACAAACTGTCTTCTAAGGCCCTGTGATGGGGTTACAGACCCATCACTTGCAAACCAGCAGTACAAAGAAAGGTTTGCCAGGCAGGCTGCCCGACTGCTGGAAACTCCCCTGCTCAAAAGCCAGGCGGCTAACTAAGGCAGAGGGCTGGCACCTGCAGCCAGTCTCAGGAGCTATAGTCCGGCTTCTGAGAACACACAGAGGCTCATTCTGGTCTCAGCCCGGGAGGAGACAGGAGACAGGTTATTAGGGTTCATTAACATCACTTTGTTTCTGTATTTCAGTGTAATGTTATTTCATTTCCTCCTTGTTAGCCTTGTGGCAGGAGGGTTTCTTCTAAGCCTGTTAAAGGTATTAACAATTATTAAGGTATTTATTATAAACAATAAAATACTGGCCACATGTGAAGTTAATTATTGAATAAACGAGGGAAAGTTTGTGACACCCCCAGATACACACAGCGTCATTAAGTCAGGGCACATAACATTAGGACGTTATGTTCCCTGAGGTTAATTGGGACCCGCAAAGCTCATTATGTGCAAAAACAATGTCCGTTACTGATGCCATTAGCATACACTTAATGCCATGCACTGCCGTGCGTTGGCTGCAAAAAACATGGCGTTAAGCCTGTCGTACCCAAAGACGGCGCTACCCCCATGCAGCCCCCAAATAGGGGTTACATTTAAGAAGAAAAAAAGAGATGATAGGAGAGGGAAAGGACCATGTAAATAACAATATGATGATTAAATCACACCTAACTGCGGTCTTACACTTATCCTGCCCCTGTAACAGGCCTGTTTCCGGGTCTGAGTGTGAGTAACGCCATCTTTAGCTCTGTCCCAACTAACGTAGCGTTAAATCCCTGCGGTAACTGTAACGGCGCTCTGGGTATCTGCGCTTTTACAGGGAACGCCTCTTCTGCGTATCATTAGTACTAACGTCCATTATAGTAACGCGAGGGTCCGTAATGGCTGAAAACAGCACATAAAGCAGCAATACTACCTCCCCCCATCCCCTTCTTTCTATATGTAAAGCACGTGTATAATGCTACAGTACATTCTTACCTAAGCTGGCAATAGTTTGGTGTTCCTAGTATAAATGTGTAAAAACCCTGATTGTGTGCCTAACGAAATGGCCGCCTTCTAACTTTGTGCTGCAGTCTGTGAAATGCTGCAGCTGCAATGTAACATTATATTACTAAGTGAAACACATTGTCTATTGCTCTGAAAGCTGTAAGAATAGCCTGCTGTTTGGAATACAGCAACAGATCTGTTTGTGATACTTTATTGCCAAAGGGCAGAGTTAAAAAAGGTGTGTGTCAGAGCCTGTTTCAAAAAAAGAAGTGGATACGACTTTTAAGTTAATGCCTCGTCAATAGCGGAGCTTTGTGGATCTGGGCGTAAGTGTCACATGACTTACCTATATAACCGTTATGACCGCCAACACGGGGGGCGGTCATAACTGTAGTCCTGGGCCCCGGGAAATCTGTCTGTGGGCGGCCCTGCCAACCCTGTCCTTATCAGTGGGTCAATTGAAGGAAAGCAGTGATATGACACAAAAGGGAAAAGCCAGAGGAAGTCAAACCTCTCCCAAGTCTCAGCCCAACGGGACTTCACAATCCTAACAGGTTCAGATAAAAAAAAACCTTAAACGGGTCACTGCCATTTTGGCAATTTGCCATTTTTGCCGCTTTTCTTCCTAGGAGGGATTTCCCCCTTAAAGGGTTAAATGTATGAGTCCACTTGCGTTCTGATTGCATCTCTGGAGCACACTGCTTTAGTCAGCCCTAGAAATGAACGATAAAAGGCGCAACGTCCGTTATATGTAATAAGGACAAGCCGTGTGGGGGCCCCAATGCGACAGTCAGTGAGCATTATAAGGACACGCTTAGCGCCACGAGAGATGTGTGCAACATTTATGGCCGGGAAGCTCCTGTAAAGTAAACTCTTAGCCGATGTCTGGACACATGGACGCATGGCACCGAGCAGCCTTTAAACTCTAGCCAAGCCGGGCTTATCTCTAAGCCACTGGCTGAGCAGAGGGGACAGCTGCAGATTTCATGTGGGGACAGACACCATTTAAATGTTTGTGTCAAAACAGAGAAGGGACAGAGAAGCATCAAGTGCTCTGATTAATACTTCAATGGTTAAGGACTAGTGTCTTGTGTTCATTTCCAGTAGCCGTCCTGGCACTGGATAAATGGACATTTGTGCACCTGGAGAAGAGACCTGTGACTGATTTACTATCTCACCGATGAAGAACCTTCTTGTTGGTTCATTAGAAAAGGTATTGCAGCCGGCAATTAGTGTGACACACTCTTCTAGTGATCAACCGCCCTGCAAAGAAAGCTCATCTCTCTCTGTAAATGTGTCTTCTATTGATGGGAAATGCTGCTAAAATCTCTGTATATGTGTGTTTTCTTTTAACCAATGTGCAGGTAGACAACCAACATAAAAAAGATTTGGAGACCAAGTCCAGAATATGGAAAAAGTTGCTATATATATCGCAAGGGAACCTGGGATTTGTGAGGTAGAGAGAAATAATGTTATTTAGTGAGATGGGAAAACAAGTTGAGAGACACACAGTATTAGAGTCTCTCTCTATAAAGTGTATAGCGCCTATTCGGCACATGTATGTAATACAGGGGAGCGCAATCTTTTCCCCTGCTCCCCCCTGCCGGCTGTTCTCCTCTCTCCGAGCCCCCCCGTCATACCTCGGCGTCATGACGCCATGGCAACATGACTTCACATGACCTCGTGGGGTCCTTTGACGCCGCGTTGCCATGGCGACGCGTCTCCAGAAGCCGCCGGAGCCAAGATAAGTGCAGTTTACAGAGGCCTTCGCTGCTTCCCCGGCACTTAAGCCTTAAAAGTGAGGAGGAGAATTTGGTAAGTGATACAGAGTTTAATAGGACACCAGGAGAGGAATTTCAGCAGGGGAGACGCTGAGACAGATTTAGGTGACAGTGTAGTGATTCTAGCAGCAGTATTTAGGATAGATTGTAGGGGAGACACTGAGGCAGCATGCTTGTGATACTGGTGAATGAGAGTTCAAGGTCGGCTTGGGCTCGAGGCGAGTGTGATGTTTTATGGTTTCTGTGACCAGCGCCTGCTATCTTCAGAATCCCGCTGGCCCAACTTCTAACTCCTCCAACCTTTTACTGTAATAACTCCTGTTTCCTGAACCTTGCTTCCTTTGTTCAAGGGCCCATCTGCTTCAGCTGATTCCTGATTCATGTTCCTTCTACTGCTTGTTGTTCCTGACCTTTTATTGCTTGGACTTATTACTCTTTAAACTCAGTATTAAAGCAGCAGTCCATAGTATCTATATATTTTTTTTAAATACTGTAATAGTTATTTACTTCTCTGAAACCCTTGATTCCGCATTTAGGTCTTGTTCTCCCTAAAGATTATTGGTCCTGCTTACTAATAAGCGCTATTATATAAGACACCTTCAAGGCTGGATGACATTTGAAGGACGTAAGACACCACCTTTATTTCAATGGACTACAAAGGGTTATAGTTACTAGGCCGTGCTGGAAGTAGCATACTGTATGACCCAAAATCAGGAGGATGATATGACCATGAGCCATTCAATAATGAAGATGTTAGTATGAACTAAATGTTATCCTGTTGTCCATGCTGTGAACACTAGGTCTACATAAGACCTAGAGGTCTCTAGAAGGAAACATCGTGCTCCAGGAGACATCAAAAATACAGAATGAGGAAAATGATTTTTTTCAATGAAGGATTGATGCTTCAAGATGGTGTTTACTGAACAGGTAACGTAGCTGCCCACAGGTTTACGTGTGGTACAACATTCACATAGCTTGATCTGAATGTTGCACAGTAGCCAGGGCTGCTGACAGGGGGGGACAGCCGGGACAAGTGTCCCGGGCCTGGTGGCTGCGGGGGGCCCGGCCGGCGGGCGCCAAAAGTTGGGCCTGACCTGTGGATCTGAAACAGTAGCTTTTAGATGATGTGGCATAGCCAACTTACTAAGTGAACCATTCAGGCTCGGAACTGCAATACAATCATCTATTGCTGTGGTTCTTGCCTGAGGTTTTTTTTGTGGATTTGTTTTTTTCTTGAGCATTGAATGGACACGTACACATTTTATCAGTTGAACAATTATGTACACAGAAGTAACACACACAAAAAAGAAGACACAAAATGACAGAATCAACACATATATAAATGCATGTACATACAGAACAATGTGACGCATGAAACAAACATGGACAGAAAAGGCAATGATTTGCCACATCTTTGTACATATGATGTATTTACGACATATAAGAGGGTGAAAAATCTACTCATATCAGCAAAACTGAAAAAAAGCTGACAGAATCCAAATACTAAAACAAAAATGAAAGACTGAGTTAGTAATATGCTAGTAGGCCTCAGACAAACATGACTGTGCTTCCACTTCCCTGCAAGGCCCATTGTGTATAACAACCTCAGAATTCACCGTCGGGATCGATGACTCAACTGCTTTATGCCGGACGGCCTCTTTATGCCACTAACTTGTTTGCTTCGGGCTAGGAAAGTAGATACTTGGGTCAATGATGGTTTAGACTGACATGACTTCACCCTTCACCACCAAACACCACAACCAGGCGAACCCCAAAGGAAGATCTGCTGCAGAACACCATTTCCCAGGCATGTGCTTCAACTATGCTCTTAATAACCTGGTATTCTGGGCAGATGAATGTCCCAAGAAAGAGAAAAGCCCCTTACTCCCAATGCTATCTACTTTAGGTGACGGTATGTAGGTTATGGGTGACATATTGTTATAATAACACCAAGTAGCCAATCTAGGAACAAGAAAGGTTAGTAAGCTTGTTACCCTCTTCTTCTCACACCAACAACTAATAGCAAATACAACCAGATAAGATCAATCAAAAACTTATAAAACCCCAGGGAAAGTTGTCCAAGATGTTACTAAGAAAAATAACCAAAATAAAGAAGATCAGAGAAAGCAAGCTGAATATTGCACTTACCAGGTACGCACTGACTGGGCTGACCATTCCAAGTCCCATCTAGCTGGCAGGTTCGTATAAACGACCCTACTAGCATGTATCCAGTGTTGCAGGTGAACTTCACCTCTGAGTTTGCCAGATAGCTGGTTCCCTCTTTTTTACCATCCTTGGGGGGCTCCAGCCATCCACACGAGACCACTGAGTATAGAAGAAAAGAGTCCCCAGCTCATTAACTTCAACAGCAGTTAAACAGATGATAATAATGCTGAAGAAGTGTGAAGATAGTTCATTGCACCTCAAAAATGTGGAACGATTCATGCCAACATCTCTAGGAACCTGCCTTAAGCGCACCATAATTGTAGATAAATAAAACAGATAATGACATTATAATACTGTATAAAGATAGTAGGGAGAACTTGCATAATATGAATATAATTATTAATGCATTAAAGATTATAGCTAATATGTATTATTTATTAATCCATCATCTTCCACTTGACTACAATGGGCTGTAGGGTGTTTTCCAGCGCAGGAAGGTGCATTATGGCAGAAGATTGCTTAATAAATGTGGTCACATGTATTGCAAAGCATAGTTGAGCTTTATTTTCATATACCACCTATCAGTAGGATGGAAATTGGTGGTTCTGTCTGTGTTCTGCACGTAGGCTGATCAGTGGTCATACCATACTACCTTGCTTTTAATACGTTACAGTGGGAGGCCATTAAACATTGCTTGAAGAGTAAAACAATAAATGTTGGAGTGGGTTTTCGACTGTGGGATAACGTCAAACATTATGCCAATTTAAGATGATAGAAACTGGCATATAATATAATTTGTTTAGTTGAAGCTAGTAGTCCACCGGTGTCAGTTGTAACATCCAACTCACAAAGGTATCTAAGCTTCACGCCTGTACATGAGCTCTGTTCTAGCTCAAAGGATTGAAGATGGAGACCTCTGCCCTATAATTTACCACAATGACTTAGATTTCTCCTCTCTCACCTGGCTGAAGACTCTCCACCAAGCTCTTGTGACTGAGATGGGAGATTTTGGTAGCATTTCCAACCCAAAGGTCTCTTGTAGTGAGTACGTCAAACCTGCAGAAGGTGTCAGAATCGCATAACTTCTCCATATCTTGTTTGATTGGGTCATTCGGATCCTCCTGTACTGAAAAGGTGGGCAGGAAGTCGGAGTCATGCTTTGTTTGGTAGTTCTCAATCAAGAACATTGAGTCGTACGTGAAGAGGGAGTTGGTAGCTGTCACAGCCCCTAGAAAGGACACAATGTTTAAATTAACAAATGATTAGTCAGTGTTTTTACAACAGGCGTTCATAGGAGCCAGTGGGTTCCCCAGGCATGCTCAAAGGGTTCCCTGCAATTTTCAGGTAATTTGAAAACTGTAGCAAATACAGAAGAATTTACAATGCATCTGATCTCAGAAGCGCTATTAGAGAGGGTTGGTGTTCCTTACAATGCACCTGATCTCAGACGCGCTATTAGAGAGGGTTGGGGTTCCTTACAATGCATCTGATCTCAGATGCGCTATTAGTGAGGGTTGGGGTTCCTTACAATGCATCTGATCTCAAATGCGCTATTAGAAGGGGTTGGGGTTCCTTACAATGCATCTGATCTCAGATGTGCTATTAGAGATGGTTGGGGTCTTTACAATGCATCTGATCTCAGACGCGCTATTAGAGAGGGTTGGGGATCCATATGTTTTTAATATTTATAAGATTTGGTTAATCTATATAAAGAAACCCCCCAGCTGTGTAAAATAAATTTTTGGCTGATACAAAACAACTTGATTCTGCACTAATAATACAGACTGTTTAGGGTTTACACCAGGTTCACCTGGGGGGGGGGGGGGGGGAGAAGGGTGATTGGGGGGGGGGGGGGAAGGGTGATTGGGGGGAAGGGGGGGGTTGATTTTGACGCATGTTCTCCTTTTTTTGGTGCATAGAAATATTCTTTTTTTAGAACATACCATTTACATCTGTACGACTAGCACAAATAATAGTCCATTGCTAACCCTTGTGAGGTATCACCCTAAATATGCTGCAGAGCGTGTTGCTATGGATCGTACAGGATCGTACAGCTTCTTCCAGCTACTGACTGAGAATTACACTACAGTATTTCAAATAGAAATCCCGCGTGTGAGCACAATCACGTCTCACACAGCTCTGCAACCCCCTGCCTTTCCCCATTATCTCTTAGCATGCAATGCTTCCACTGCAGCCAGGGATTCTGGGTAAGGACATGCAAATGAGCACTGTCAGTGGGAGTTATCACTATCACTAAAGAACTAGCGTTGTGTTACTCAACAGCGCCCCCCTCTGCCGTGACCTTCACTCACAGTCTGCACCAAACTGGAAAAGCTGCTGGGGGCTGGCATCGGGGGGCAGGACGCTGCCGTTCCTGAAAGTGAAATCATCTGTTGGGTTGTTGTTCATCACTCCCAGAAGCCCTTGCGTGTGGTTCAGGAAGTCTTCAGGAAGTAGAACATTGACACTCAGAAAACCTCCTCTTCCTCTCACTTCCACCCCAACTCCAGAGGGAAACATCACCGTCACATTTTTGTTAGTGGCAGAATATACAAATACCCCTAAGAGAGAATGGGACACGAGGAATAGAATTAGCAGAAGATACACGCAACAACCCACTTTCCTCCTGAACCTATGTTTTTTGCCGAGACGCCATCTATGAAATGGAGTATGACTTTAGGAAGGACAGACGGTGTGACAGGGCCTTTCCCGCTTTAAAAAGGCAGTATTCCAAAAGCATGTCTGTAGCTGGTGAGTCCAGCAGGGAGCTGGTTAATTTCAGCCAGAGTTAATTAGCCAGTCTCCGCCTGGCTCATCAGGCAGGTGTAAATGTGCTGCAGAAACTGCATGGATCTCTAGCACAAAGGGACTGTGCTGCACAAACTGCATGGGGATTGCTAGCACAGATGGACTGTGCTCCAAAAACTGCATGGATCTCTAGCACAAAGGGACTGTGCTGCACAAACTGCATGGGGATCTCTAGCACTGAGGGACTGTGCTGCACAAACTGCATGGGGCTCGCGCACTGAGGGACTGCTGCACAAACTGCATGGGGCTCTCTAGCACTGAGGGACTGTGCTGCACAAACTGCATGGGGATCTCTAGCACTGAGGGACTGTGCTGCACAAACTGCATGGGGCTCTCTAGCACTGAGGGACTGTGCTGCACAAACTGCATGGGGATCTCTAGCACTGAGGGACTGTGCTGCACAAACTGCATGGGGCTCTCTAGCACTGAGGGACAGTGCTGCACAAACTGCATGGGGATCTCTAGCACTGAGGGACTGGGCTGCACAAACTGCATGGGGCTCTCTAGCACTGAGGGACTGGGCTGCACAAACTGCATGGGGATCGCTAGCACTGTGGGACTGTGCTGCACAAACTGCATGGGGATCTCTAGCACAGAGGGACTGTGCTGCACAAACTGCATGGGGATCTCTAGC
Organism: Ascaphus truei; assembly: GCF_040206685.1. NCBI lineage: Eukaryota > Metazoa > Chordata > Amphibia > Anura > Ascaphidae > Ascaphus > Ascaphus truei. The sequence continues at coordinate 1,648,131 of NC_134495.1, forward strand.
ACAGAGGGAATGTGCTGCACAAACTGCATGGGGATCTCTAGCACTGAGGGACTGGGCTGCACAAACTGCATGGGGATCTCTAGCACTGAGGGACTGTGCTGCACAAACTGCATGGGGATCGCTAGCACAGAGGGACTGTGCTGCACAAACTGCATGGGGCTCTCTAGCACTGAGGGACTGTGCTGCACAAACTGCATGGGGATCTCTAGCACAGAGGGAATGTGCTGCACAAACTGCATGGGGATCTCTAGCACTGAGGGACTGTGCTGCACAAACTGCATGGGGATCTCTAGCACAGAGGGAATGTGCTGCACAAACTGCATGGGGATCTCTAGCACTGTGGGACTGTGCTGCACAAACTGCATGGGGCTCTCTAGCACTGAGGGACTGTGCTGCACAAACTGCATGGGGATCTCTAGCACAGAGGGAATGTGCTGCACAAACTGCATGGGGATCTCTAGCACTGAGGGACTGTGCTGCACAAACTGCATGGGGATCGCTAGCACTGAGGGACTGTGCTGCACAAACTGCATGGGGATCTCTAGCACCGAGGGACTGTGCTGCACAAACTGCATGGGGATCTCTAGCACTGAGGGACAGTGCTGCACCAACTGCATGGGGATCTCTAGCACTGAGGGACTGTGCTGCACAAACTGCATGGGGATCTCTAGCACTGAGGGACTGTGCTGCACAAACTGCATGGGGCTCTCTAGCACTGAGGGACTGGGCTGCACAAGCTGCATGGATCTCTAGCACTGAGGGACTGTGCTGCACAAACTGCATGGGGATCTCTAGCACTGAGGGACTGGGCTGCACAAGCTGCATGGATCTCTAGCACTGAGGGACTGTGCTGCACAAACTGCATGGGGATCTCCAGCACTGAGGGACGGTGCTGCAGAAACTGCATGGGGCTCTCTAGCACGGAGCGAATTCTCTGCCATAGAGATACAACGGAACCAGACCCTTTTTTCCAGGACACTGCGGACCCTGGAACCTGCCAGAGGGTGCTCTCCCCGGACACCAACCCAGACCGATTTACAGAGCCCCTTCTTACAGGTATCTCTTTGGGGTCAGAGGTTGGTAAGAGGCCTCTCCTCCCAGCACGGCAGATTACACAGGGATAGGCTGTTTGCTATTAGTATGCTGCTTTAAACCTGTGTTGTTTTTGGAATATACGGGCTAAATAACAGCCAGGGTTTATTTCCCCCAAATCTATGTCTCCCTGGTTATACCTCTGCACCCGTCTCCTACAGATGGGAAGAGGGGTGCAGATTACATGCCAAAATGTGTTTCAAATGATTTTAAAGCAAGGGGTCATTTTTTAGATGGAGACATTATAAGTAAAGTACAAGATGACCACTGGTAATCACGGATAGTTTATTAATACATAGAACAGTCTTAGTATAGGGGAAAGAGGAAAATATTGCAGCACAAATAGAGATGAATAAAAATAGGAAATTCTTGCATTGAAGGTAGACGAAATAAAACTAGGGGCGTATAGAACCGAAGACTGGAAATAATCGGGCTGGTTACTGTAGGTCAGAATGCTATCATTTTAATGTATGTTTGTCAATCGTAGGCTGCAATATCTGTTAATACAGTAGAAGGTATTTGTTCTTAGACCTAATAATGTACACAGAGCTTCCAAACCCGTGTGTGTACTGTTCCAGGCATATTACGTACAGTAGGTATACTGTCAGACCGTGCACATAAAGAAGAGACTGAGGTTTTATCTCTGTATACTCTCTGTATAGTGTGCATCAGGGCTCTTCAACGAGTTCTCCAAAGGGGCCAGATCACAACACATTTCTGTAGAAGGGCCACACGCTTATTGTAATGTCATTTTAGATGCATTTAAAGACTTACAAATGACTATAGTACAACATTTTGCAAACATCTATAACATCTGTAACATTTCTATTTACATTACCTTTCCGTGTGAAAACCTGCACTTCTCTGCCTAAGCAATTACTAGTAAGGCGTTAGCAGGGGGGGAAAGCGGCCGGAGTGGGGCTGGAGGCCCCTCATGTGGTCCTTAGACTTTCCGCTCTTGCTAACGTCCTTCAGTTAACGTTCACTTTAGCCGAGCTGTACACTACTCTACCTATTCTGCTCTATTATAAGGTGGTGTACAGGTGTTACCAAACCGTGGCTCTTCCAGAGGTGATAGAGGAGGGTGACCCGTGGCTCTTCCAGAGATGATAGAGGAGGGTGACCCGTGGCTCTTCCAGAGGTGATAGAGGAGGGTGACCCGTGGCTCTTCCAGAGATGATAGAGGAGGGTGACCCGTGGCTCTTCCAGAGATGATAGAGGAGGGTGACCCGTGGCTCTTCCAGAGATGATAGAGGAGGGTGACCCGTGGCTCTTCCAGAGATGATAGAGGAGGGTGACCCGTGGCGGACTTCACAGTAGGCCCGGGCTTAGGGCGGCAAGATTTTTGGCCGGCAAATGCCCCCCCCCCCCCACCACCATATACAGGGGCCCCACTCTCTTCCCCACTGATTATCGGGTGAGAGCATGGGGCCAATGTACAGTTCTTACCTTCTCCTTCGTGCCGCCCTCATACTTCAGCATCGTGGCATCAAATGACGCTGCAACGTCACATGGCGTCGCATTGCCATGGAAATGATGCAGTGTGACATCACATTGCAGTGGCAACACGCCGCCATCTGACAACGCGGTGGAAGGCGCACCAAGGTAAGTGGCAATGGGTGGATAATTTGCAAATCCGCCACTGAGGGTGATCTTCTCAGAGGTGGGTTCTTCTCAGAGGTGGGTTTGCTGCTTTAGACCCTACATCACCGTTTCCCTGTTTATTCCTAATAGAGAAAAGATGGAGCTAATTCACCCACTGGTCAACTCACCTCTTAGGTCTATCCAGCTACGATGAGAGCTGAGCACTTCCTGGTTCACCAGGATCTCCAGTGCCGGTGACAGTGCCGATAGACGCACCTCTATCACATCCGATGGACCCTCCAGCATGGCCACAGAGGAGAAACCAGTTACCGACATGGCAGATCCTTCAGTTAAAGGAAAAACAGCTCATGTATACAAACGCTCAAAGATACAATCCCTACTATCTGATGGGTAACAGAAGGAACTTTACTTCAACCAATGTAACCAGAGAGGACTTTGCTACTTTTGTTTCCTTACAAATTGGGCGTGAATTCCTCACCTTTGGGGGGTCTGAACGTGGGAGGATTTGTCAGTTAAGTGTTTCCTCTCTGTCTACAAAAGTGCAGCACGTAGGTTTGCCAGATGTCCAGTATGGAACCGGACAGCCCTTTCATTTGGACACTGCCCGTAAAAACTGTGAGGTAATACTGGACATGTATGTGTATACCGGTATTACCCCTCTGGGCGTGTATGTGTATACCGGTATTACCTCTCTGGGCGTGTATGTGTATACCGGTATTACCTCTCTGGGCGTGTATGTGTATACCGGTATTACCTCTCTGGGCGTGTATGTGTATACCGATATTACCTCTCTGGGGGTGTATGTGTATACCGGTATTACCTCTCTGGGCGTGTATGTGTATACCGGTATTACCTCTCTGGGAGTGTATGTGTATACCGGTATTACCTCTCTGGGAGTGTATGTGTATACCGGTATTATCTCTCTGGGGTTGTATGTGTATACCGGTATTACCTCTCTGGGCGTGTATGTGTATACCAGTATTACCTCTCTGGGTGTGTATGTGTATACCGGTATTACCTCTCTGGGCGTGTATGTGTATACCGGTATTACCTCTCTGGGAGTGTATGTGTATACCGGTATTACCTCTCTGGGCGTGTATGTGTATACCGGTATTAACTCTCTGGACGTGTATGTGTATACCGGTATTACCTCTCTGGGCGTGTATGTGTATACCGGTATTACCTCTCTGGGCGTGTATGTGTATACCGGTATTACCCCTCTGGGCGTGTATGTGTATACCGGTATTACCTCTCTGGGCGTGTATGTGTATACCGGTATTACCTCTCTGGGCGTGTATGTGTATACCGGTATTACCTCTCTGGGCGTGTATGTGTATACCGGTATTACCTCTCTGGGTGTGTATGTGTATACCGGTATTACCTATCTGGGCGTGTATGTGTATACCGGTGTTACCTCTCTGGGCGTGTATGTGTATACCGGTATTACCTCTCTGGGCGTGTATGTGTATACCGGTATTACCTCTCTGGGCGTGTATGTGTATACCGGTATTATCTCTCTGGGTGTGTATGTGTATACCGGTATTACATCTCTGGGCGTGTATGTGTATACAGGTATTATCTCTCTGGGCGTGTACGTATATACCGGTATTATCTCTCTGGGCGTGTATGTGTATACCGGTATTACATCTCTGGGCGTGTATGTGTATACCGGTATTACCTCTCTGGGTGTGTATGTGTATACCGGTTTTACCTCTCTGGGCGTGTACGTGTATACCGGTATTACCTCTCTGGGCGTGTATGTGTATACCGGTATTACCCCTCTGGACGTGTATGTGTATACCGGTATTACCTCTCTGGGCGTGTGTGTATATACCGGTATTACCTCTCTGGGCGTGTGTGTGTATACAGGTATTACCTCTCTGGGCGTGTATGTGTATACCGGTATTACCTCTCTGGGCGTGTATGTGTATACCGGTATTATCTCTCTGGGTGTGTATGTGTATACCGGTATTACCTCTCTGGGCGTGTACGTGTATACCGGTATTACCTCTCTGGGCGTGTATGTGTATACCGGTATTACCCCTCTGGACGTGTATGTGTATACCGGCATTACCTCTCTGGGCGTGTATGTGTATACCGGTATTACCTCTCTGGGTGTGTATGTGTATATCGGTATTACCTCTCTGGGCGTGTATGTGTATACCGGTATTACCTCTCTGGGCGTGTATGTGTATACCGGTATTACCTCTCTGGGCGTGTATGTGTATACCGGTATTACCTCTCTGGGCGTGTATGTGTATACCGGTATTACCTCTCTGGGCGTGTATGTGTATACCGGTATTACCTCTCTGGGCGTGTATGTGATACCGGTATTACCTCTCTGGGCGTGTATGTGTATACCGGTATTACCTCTCTGGGCGTGTATGTGTATACCGGTATTACCTCTCTGGGCGTGTATGTGTATACCGGTATTACTTCTCTGGGCGTGTATGTGTATACCGGTATTACCTCTCTGGGCATGTATGTGTATACCGGTATTACCCCTCTGGGCGTGTATGTGTATACCGGTATTACCCCTCTGGGCGTGTATGTGTATACCGGTATTACCCCTCTGGGCGTGTATGTGTATACCGGTATTACCCCTCTGGGCGTGTATGTGTATACCGGTATTACCCCTCTGGGCGTGTATGTGTATACCGGTATTACCTCTCTGGGTGTGTACGTGTATACCGGTATTACCTCTCTGGGCGTGTATGTGTATACCGGTATTACCCCTCTGGGCGTGTATGTGTATACCAGTATTACCCCTCTGGGCGTGTATGTGTATACCGGTATTATCTCTCTGGGCGTGTATGTGTATACTGGTATTACCTCTCTGGGCCTGTATGTGTATACCGGTATTACATCTCTTGGCATGTATGTGTATACCGGTATTACCCCTCTGGGCGTGTATGTGTATACCGGTATTACCCCTCTGGGCGTGTATGTGTATACCGGTATTACCTCTCTGGGTGTGTACGTGTATACCGGTATTACCTCTCTGGGCGTGTATGTGTATACCGGTATTACCCCTCTGGGCATGTATGTGTATGCCAGTATTACCCCTCTGGGCGTGTATGTGTATACCGGTATTATCTCTCTGGGCGTGTATGTGTATACTGGTATTACCTCTCTGGGCCTGTATGTATATACCGGTATTACATCTCTTGGCGTGTATGTGTATACCGATATTACCTCTCTGGGCGTGTATGTGTATATCGGTATTACCTCTCTGGGCGTGTATGTGTATACCGGTATTACCTCTCTGGGCGTGCATGTGTATACCGGTATTACCGCTCTGGACATGTATGTGTATACCGGTATTACCTCTCTGGGCGTGTATGTGTATAGCGGTATTACCTCTCTGGGCGTGTATGTGTATACCGGTATTACCTCTCTGGGCGTGTATGTGTATACCGGTATTACCTCTCTGGGCATGTACGTGTATACCGGTATTACCTCTCTGGGCGTGTATGTGTATATCGGTATTACCTCTCTGGGCGTGTATGTGTATACCGGTATTACCTCTCTGGGCGTGTATGTGATAACGGTATTACCTCTCTGGGCGTGTATGTGTATACCGGTATTACCTCTCTGGGCGTGTGTGTGTATAGCGGTATTACCCCTCTGGGCGTGTATGTGTATACCGGTATTACCTCTCTGGGCGTGTATGTGTATACCGGTATTACGCCTCTGGACGTGTATGTGTATACCGGTATTACCTCTCTGGGCGTGTGTGTATATACCGGTATTACCTCTCTGGGCGTGTGTGTGTATACCGGTATTAACTCTCTGGGCGTGTATGTGTATACCGGTATTACCTCTCTGGGTGTGTATGTGTATATCGGTATTACCTCTCTGGGCGTGTATGTGTATACCGGTATTACCTCTCTGGGCGTGTATGTGATACCGGTATTACCTCTCTGGGCGTGTATGTGTATACCGGTATTACCTCTCTGGGCGTGAATGTGTATACCGGTATTACCTGTCTGGGCGTGTATGTGTATACCGGTATTACCTCTCTGGGCGTGTATGTGTATACCGGTATTACTTCTCTGGGCGTGTATGTGTATACCGGTATTACCTCTCTGGGCATGTATGTGTATACCGGTATTACCCCTCTGGGCGTGTATGTGTATACCGGTATTACCCCTCTGGGCGTGTATGTGTATACCGGTATTACCCCTCTGGGCGTGTATGTGTATACCGGTATTACCCCTCTGGGCGTGTATGTGTATACCGGTATTACCTCTCTGGGCGTGTATGTGTATACCGGTATTACCTCTCTGGGCGTGTATGTGTATACCGGTATTACCTCTCTGGGTGTGTATGTGTATACCGGTATTACCTCTCTGGGCGTGTACGTGTATACCGGTATTACCTCTCTGGGCGTGTATGTGTATACCGGTATTACCCCTCTGGACGTGTATGTGTATACCGGTATTACCTCTCTGGGCATGTGTGTATATACCGGTATTACCTCTCTGGGCGTGTGTGTGTATACAGGTATTACCTCTCTGGGCGTGTATGTGTATACCGGTATTACCTCTCTGGGCGTGTATGTGTATACCGGTATTACCTCTCGGGCGTGTATGTGTATACCGGTATTATCTCTCTGGGTGTGTATGTGTATACCGGTATTACATCTCTGGGCGTGTATGTGTATACAGGTATTATCTCTCTGGGCGTGTACGTATATACCGGTATTATCTCTCTGGGCGTGTATGTGTATACCGGTATTACATCTCTGGGCGTGTATGTGTATACCGGTATTACCTCTCTGGGTGTCTATGTGTATACCGGTATTACCTCTCTGGGCGTGTACGTGTATACCGGTATTACCTCTCTGGGCGTGTATGTGTATACCGGTATTACCCCTCTGGACGTGTATGTGTATACCGGTATTACCTCTCTGGGCGTGTGTGTATATACCGGTATTACCTCTCTGGGCGTGTGTGTGTATACAGGTATTACGTCTCTGGGCGTGTATGTGTATACCGGTATTACCTCTCTGGGCGTGTATGTGTATACCGGTATTACCTCTCTGGGCGTGTATGTGTATACCGGTATTATCTCTCTGGGTGTGTATGTGTATACCGGTATTACCTCTCTGGGCGTGTACGCGTATACCGGTATTACCTCTCTGGGCGTGTATGTGTATACCGGTATTACCCCTCTGGACGTGTATGTGTATACCGGTATTACATCTCTGGGCGTGTATGTGTATACCGGTATTACCTCTCTGGGCGTGTATGTGTATACCGGTATTACCTCTCTGGGCGTGTATGTGTATACCGGTATTACCTCTCTGGGCGTGTATGTGTATACCGGTATTACCTCTCTGGGCGTGTATGTGTATACCGGTATTACCTCTCTGGGCGTGTATGTGATACCGGTATTACCTCTCTGGGCGTGTATGTGTATACCGGTATTACCTCTCTGGGCGTGTATGTGTATACCGGTATTACCTCTCTGGGCGTGTATGTGTATACCGGTATTACTTCTCTGGGCGTGTATGTGTATACCGGTATTACCTCTCTGTGCATGTACTGCTGCGGCACAGTTTATTCGAGCATTTGCCCGTTCTGTGCCGCAGCAGTAGCCTGGCGCGCGCCCGAGTGTGACGGGCGCGCGCCGAAGCAGCGGAAGAGCGCCCTCCGATCGGGGCGCTCTCCCTCCCGCTGCCGGGTCCGCCGGGTCCCCCGGAACCCCCTGCCGCTGTCCCGCGATCGCGGGACACCAGGGCTCCCTCGGGGAGCCCCTGGACGCGCGTGCAGGGGGCGCACGCTCCCGAAGACGCGTGACCGCGCGTCTATGACGCGCGGCACGCCGAGGGGCGGCCACTAGCAAGCCGGGAAATCTCCCGGCTTGCGGATCTGGCCGCAGTGCAATTAAATGTGTCGCCAGTGTATGTGTATACCGGTATTACCCCTCTGGGCGTGTATGTGTATACCGGTATTACCCCTCTGGGCGTGTATGTGTATACCGGTATTACCCCTCTGGGCGTGTATGTGTATACCGGCATTACCCCTCTGGGCGTGTATGTGTATACCGGTATTACCCCTCTGGGCGTGTATGTGTATACCGGTATTTCCTCTCTGGGTGTGTACGTGTATACCGGTATTACCTCTCTGGGCGTGAATGTGTATACCGGTATTACCCCTCTGGGCGTGTATATGTATACCAGTATTACCCCTCTGGGCGTGTATGTGTATACCGGTATTATCTCTCTGGGCGTGTATGTGTATACTGGTATTACCTCTCTGGGCGTGTATGTGTATACCGGTATTACCCCTCTGGGCGTGTATGTGTATACCGGTATTACCCCTCTGGGCCTGTATGTGTATACCGGTATTACATCTCTTGGCGTGTATGTGTATACCGATATTACCTCTCTGGGCGTGTATGTGTATATCGGTATTACCTCTCTGGGCGTGTATGTGTATACCGGTATTACCTCTCTGGGCGTGCATGTGTATACCGGTATTACCGCTCTGGACATGTATGTGTATACCGGTATTACCTCTCTGGGTGTGTATGTGTATACCGGTATTACCTCTCTGGGCGTGTATGTGTATACCGGTATTACCTCTTTGGGTGTGTATGTGTATACCGGTATTACCTCTCTGGGCGTGTATGTGTATACCGGTATTACCTCTCTGGGTGTGTATGTGTATACCGGTATTACCCCTCTGGGCGTGTATGTTTATACCGGCATTACCTCTCTGGGCCTGTATGTGTATACCGGTATTACCTCTCTGGGCGTGTACGTGTATACCGGTATTACCTCTCTGGGCGTGTATGTGTATACCGGTATTACCTCTCTGGGCGTGTATGTGTATACCGGTATTACCTCTCTGGGCGTGTATGTGTATACTGGTATTACCTCTCTGGGTGTGTATTTGTATACCGGTATTACCTCTCTCGGCGTGTATGTGTATACCGGTATTACCTCTCTGGGCGTGTATGTGTATACCGGTATTACCTCTCTGGGCGTGTATATGTATACTGGTATTACCTCTCTGGGCGTGTATGTGTATAGCGGTATTACCTCTCTGGGCGTGTATGTGTATACCGGTATTACCTCTCTGGGCGTGTATGTGTATACCGGTATTACCTCTCTGGGCATGTACGTGTATACCGGTATTACCTCTCTGGGCGTGTATGTGTATATCGGTATTACCTCTCTGGGCATGTACATGTATACCGGTATTACCTCTCTGGGCGTGTATGTGTATATCGGTATTACCTCTCTGGGCGTGTATGTGTATACCGGTATTACCTCTCTGGGCGTGTATGTGATAACGGTATTACCTCTCTGGGCGTGTATGTGTATACCGGTATTACCTCTCTGGGCGTGTGTGTGTATAGCGGTATTACCCCTCTGGGCGTGTATGTGTATACCGGTATTACCTCTCTGGGCGTGTATGTGTATACCGGTATTACCCCTCTGGACGTGTATGTGTATACCGGTATTACCTCTCTGGGCGTGTATGTGTATTCCGGTATTACCTCTCTGGGCGTGTATGTGTATACCGGTATTACCTCTCTGTGCGTGTATGTGTATACCAGTATTACCTCTCTGGGCGTGTATGTGTATTCCGGTATTACCTCTCTGGGCGTGTATGTGTATACCGGTATTACCTCTCTGTGCGTGTATGTGTATACCGGTATTACCTCTCTGTGCCTGCATGTGTATACCGGTATTACCTCTCTGGGTGTGTATGTGTATACCGGTATTACCCCTCTGGGCGTGTATGTGTATACCGGCATTACCTCTCTGGGCCTGTATGTGTATACCGGTATTACCTCTCTGGGCGTGTGTGTGTATACAGGTATTACGTCTCTGGGCGTGTATGTGTATACCGGTATTACCTCTCTGGGCGTGTATGTGTATACCGGTATTATCTCTCTGGGTGTGTATGTGTATACCGGTATTACCTCTCTGGGCGTGTACGTGTATACCGGTATTACCTCTCTGGGCGTGTATGTGTATACCGGTATTACCCCTCTGGACGTGTATGTGTATACCGGTATTACCTCTCTGGGCGTGTATGTGTATACCGGTATTACCTCTCTGGGCGTGTATGTGTATACCGGTATTACCTCTCTGGGTGTGTATGTGTATATCGGTATTACCTCTCTGGGCGTGTATGTGTATACCGGTATTACCTCTCTGGGCGTGTATGTGTATACCGGTATTACCTCTCTGGGCGTGTATGTGTATACCGGTATTACCTCTCTGGGCCTGTATGTGTATACCGGTATTACCTCTCTGGGCGTGTATGTGTATACCGGTATTACCTCTCTGGGCGTGTATGTGATACCGGTATTACCTCTCTGGGCGTGTATGTGTATACCGGTATTACCTCTCTGGGCGTGTATGTGTATACCGGTATTACCTCTCTGGGCGTGTATGTGTATACCGGTATTACTTCTCTGGGCGTGTATGTGTATACCGGTATTACCTCTCTGGGCATGTATGTGTATACCGGTATTACCCCTCTGGGCGTGTATGTGTATACCGGTATTACCCCTCTGGGCGTGTATGTGTATACCGGTATTACCCCTCTGGGCGTGTATGTGTATACCGGTATTACCCCTCTGGGCGTGTATGTGTATACCGGTATTACCCCTCTGGGCGTGTATGTGTATACCGGTATTTCCTCTCTGGGTGTGTACGTGTATACCGGTATTACCTCTCTGGGCGTGTATGTGTATACCGGTATTACCCCTCTGGGCGTGTATGTGTATACCAGTATTACCCCTCTGGGCGTGTATGTGTATACCGGTATTATCTCTCTGGGCGTGTATGTGTATACTGGTATTACCTCTCTGGGCGTGTATGTGTATACCGGTATTACCCCTCTGGGCGTGTATGTGTATACCGGTATTACCCCTCTGGGCCTGTATGTGTATACCGGTATTACATCTCTTGGCGTGTATGTGTATACCGATATTACCTCTCTGGGCGTGTATGTGTATATCGGTATTACCTCTCTGGGCGTGTATGTGTATACCGGTATTACCTCTCTGGGCGTGCATGTGTATACCGGTATTACCGCTCTGGACATGTATGTGTATACCGGTATTACCTCTCTGGGTGTGTATGTGTATACCGGTATTACCTCTCTGGGCGTGTATGTGTATACCGGTATTACCTCTCTGGGTGTGTATGTGTATACCGGTATTACCTCTCTGGGCGTGTATGTGTATACCGGTATTACCTCTCTGGGTGTGTATGTGTATACCGGTATTACCCCTCTGGGCGTGTATGTGTATACCGGCATTACCTCTCTGGGCCTGTATGTGTATACCGGTATTACCTCTCTGGGCGTGTACGTGTATACCGGTATTACCTCTCTGGGCGTGTATGTGTATACCGGTATTACCTCTCTGGGCGTGTATGTGTATACCGGTATTACCTCTCTGGGCGTGTATGTGTATACTGGTATTACCTCTCTGGGTGTGTATTTGTATACCGGTATTACCTCTCTGGGCGTGTATGTGTATACCGGTATTACCTCTCTGGGCGTGTATATGTATACTGGTATTACCTCTCTGGGCGTGTATGTGTATAGCGGTATTACCTCTCTGGGCGTGTATGTGTATACCGGTATTACCTCTCTGGGCGTGTATGTGTATACCGGTATTACCTCTCTGGGCATGTACGTGTATACCGGTATTACCTCTCTGGGCGTGTATGTGTATATCGGTATTACCTCTCTGGGCATGTACATGTATACCGGTATTACCTCTCTGGGCGTGTATGTGTATATCGGTATTACCTCTCTGGGCGTGTATGTGTATACCGGTATTACCTATCTGGGCGTGTATGTGATAACGGTATTACCTCTCTGGGCGTGTATGTGTATACCGCTATTACCTCTCTGGGCGTGTGTGTGTATAGCGGTATTACCCCTCTGGGCGTGTATGTGTATACCGGTATTACCTCTCTGGGCGTGTATGTGTATACCGGTATTACCCCTCTGGACGTGTATGTGTATACCGGTATTACCTCTCTGGGCGTGTGTGTATATACCGGTATTACCTCTCTGGGCGTGTGTGTGTATACCGGTATTACCTCTCTGGGCGTGTGTGTGTATAGCGGTATTACCCCTCTGGGCGTGTATGTGTATACCGGTATTACCTCTCTGGGCGTGTATGTGTATACCGGTATTACCCCTCTGGACGTGTATGTGTATACCGGTATTACCTCTCTGGGCGTGTGTGTATATACCGGTATTACCTCTCTGGGCGTGTGTGTGTATACCGGTATTAACTCTCTGGGCGTGTATGTGTATACCGGTATTACCTCTCTGGGTGTGTATGTGTATATCGGTATTACCTCTCTGGGCGTGTATGTGTATACCGGTATTACCTCTCTGGGCGTGTATGTGATACCGGTATTACCTCTCTGGGCGTGTATGTGTATACCGGTATTACCTCTCTGGGCGTGTATGTGTATACCGGTATTACCTGTCTGGGCGTGTATGTGTATACCGGTATTACCTCTCTGGGCGTGTATGTGTATACCGGTATTACTTCTCTGGGCATGTATGTGTATACCGGTATTACCTCTCTGGGCATGTATGTGTATACCGGTATTACCCCTCTGGGCGTGTATGTGTATACCGGTATTACCCCTCTGGGCGTGTATGTGTATACCGGTATTACCTCTCTGGGCGTGTATGTGTATACCGGTATTACTTCTCTGGGCATGTATGTGTATACCGGTATTACCTCTCTGGGCGTGTATGTGTATACCGGTATTACCCCTCTGGGCGTGTATGTGTATACCGGTATTACCCCTCTGGGCGTGTATGTGTATACCGGTATTACCTCTCTGGGCGTGTATGTGTATACCGGTATTACCCCTCTGGGCGTGTATGTGTATACCGGTATTACCCCTCTGGGCCTGTATGTGTATACCGGTATTACCTCTCTGGGCGTGTATGTGTATACCGGTATTACCTCTCTGGGCGTGTATGTGTATATCGGTATTACCTCTCTGGGCGTGTATGTGTATACCGGTATTACCTCTCTGGGCGTGCATGTGTATACCGGTATTACCGCTCTGGACATGTATGTGTATACCGGTATTACCTCTCTGGGTGTGTATGTGTATACCGGTATTACCTCTCTGGGCGTGTATGTGTATACCGGTATTACCTCTCTGGGTGTGTATGTGTATACCGGTATTACCTCTCTGGGCGTGTATGTGTATACCGGTATTACCCCTCTGGGCCTGTATGTGTATACCGGTATTACCTCTCTGGGCGTGTATGTGTATACCGGTATTACCTCTCTGGGCGTGTATGTGTATATCGGTATTACCTCTCTGGGCGTGTATGTGTATACCGGTATTACCTCTCTGGGCGTGCATGTGTATACCGGTATTACCGCTCTGGACATGTATGTGTATACCGGTATTACCTCTCTGGGTGTGTATGTCTATACCGGTATTACCTCTCTGGGCGTGTATGTGTATACCGGTATTACCTCTCTGGGTGTGTATGTGTATACCGGTATTACCTCTCTGGGCGTGTATGTGTATACCGGTATTACCTCTCTGGGTGTGTATGTGTATACCGGTATTACCCCTCTGGGCGTGTATGTGTATACCGGTATTACCTCTCTGGGCGTGTATGTGTACACCGGTATTACCTCTCTGGGCATGTATGTGTATACCGGTATTACCTCTCTGGGCGTGTATATGTATACTGGTATTACCTCTCTGGGCGTGTATGTGTATAGCGGTATTACCTCTCTGGGCGTGTATGTGTATACCGGTATTACCTCTCTGGGCGTGTATGTGTATACCGGTATTACCTCTCTGGGCGTGTATGTGTATATCGGTATTACCTCTCTGGGCATGTACATGTATACCGGTATTACCTCTCTGGGCGTGTATGTGTATATCGGTATTACCTCTCTGGGTGTGTATGTGTATACCGGTATTACCTCTCTGGGCATGTAAGTGTATACCGGTATTACCTCTCTGGGCGTGTATGTGTATATCGGTATTACCTCTCTGGGCGTGTATGTGTATACCGGTATTACCTCTCTGGGCGTGTATGTGTATACCAGTATTACCTCTCTGGGCGTGTATGTGTATTCCGGTATTACCTCTCTGGGCGTGTATGTGTATACCGGTATTACCTCTCTGTGCGTGTATGTGTATACCAGTATTACCTCTCTGGGCGTGTATGTGTATTCCGGTATTACCTCTCTGGGCGTGTATGTGTATACCGGTATTATCTCTCTGGGCGTGTATGTGTATATCGGTATTACCTCTCTGGGCATGTACATGTATACCGGTATTACCTCTCTGGGCGTGTATGTGTATATCGGTATTACCTCTCTGGGCATGTATGTGTATACCGGTATTACCTCTCTGGGCGTGTATGTGATACCGGTATTACCTCTCTGGGCGTGTATGTGTATACCGGTATTACCTCTCTGGGCGTGTGTGTGTATAGCGGTATTACCCCTCTGGGCGTGTATGTGTATACCGGTATTACCTCTCTGGGTGTGTATGTGTATACCGGTATTACCCCTCTGGACGTGTATGTGTATACCGGTATTACCTCTCTGGGCGTGTGTGTATATACCGGTATTACCTCTCTGGGCGTGTGTGTGTATACCGGTATTACCTCTCTGGGCGTGTATGTGTATACCGGTATTACCTCTCTGGGCGTGTATGTGTATATCGGTATTACCTCTCTGGGCGTGTATGTGTATACCGGTATTACCTCTCTGGGCGTGCATGTGTATACCGGTATTACCGCTCTGGACATGTATGTGTATACCGGTATTACCTCTCTGGGTGTGTATGTGTATACCGGTATTACCTCTCTGGGCGTGTATGTGTATACCGGTATTACCTCTCTGGGTGTGTATGTGTATACCGGTATTACCTCTCTGGGCGTGTATGTGTATACCGGTATTACCTCTCTGGGTGTGTATGTGTATACCGGTATTACCCCTCTGGGCGTGTATGTGTATACCGGTATTACCTCTCTGGGCGTGTATGTGTACACCGGTATTACCTCTCTGGGCATGTATGTGTATACCGGTATTACCTCTCT
Organism: Ascaphus truei; assembly: GCF_040206685.1. Lineage (NCBI taxonomy): Eukaryota > Metazoa > Chordata > Amphibia > Anura > Ascaphidae > Ascaphus > Ascaphus truei. Next base: position 1,663,919 of record NC_134495.1, read on the forward strand.
GGGCGTGTATATGTATACTGGTATTACCTCTCTGGGCGTGTATGTGTATAGCGGTATTACCTCTCTGGGCGTGTATGTGTATACCGGTATTACCTCTCTGGGCGTGTATGTGTATACCGGTATTACCTCTCTGGGCGTGTATGTGTATATCGGTATTACCTCTCTGGGCATGTACATGTATACCGGTATTACCTCTCTGGGCGTGTATGTGTATATCGGTATTACCTCTCTGGGTGTGTATGTGTATACCGGTATTACCTCTCTGGGCATGTACGTGTATACCGGTATTACCTCTCTGGGCGTGTATGTGTATATCGGTATTACCTCTCTGGGTGTGTATGTGTATACCGGTATTACCTCTCTGGGCGTGTATGTGTATACCAGTATTACCTCTCTGGGCGTGTATGTGTATTCCGGTATTACCTCTCTGGGCGTGTATGTGTATACCGGTATTACCTCTCTGTGCGTGTATGTGTATACCAGTACAGGCATACCCTGCATTAACGTACGCAATGGGACCGGAGCATGTATGTAAAGCGAAAATGTACTTAAAGTGAAGCACTACCTTTTCCCACTTATCGATGCATGTACTGTACTGCAATCGTCATATACATGCATAACTGATGTAAATAACGCATTTGTAACAGGCTCTATAGTCTCCCTGCTTGCGCACAGCTTCGGTACAGGTAGGGAGCCGGTATTGCTGTTCAGGACGTAATGACAGGCGCATGCGTGAGCTGCCGTTTGCCTATTGGGCGATATGTACTTACTCGCGAGTGTACTTAAAGTGAGTGTACTTAAAGCGGGGTATGCCTGTATTACCTCTCTGGGCGTGTATGTGTATTCCGGTATTACCTCTCTGGGCGTGTATGTGTATACCGGTATTACCTCTCTGTGCGTGTATGTGTATACCGGTATTACCTCTCTGGGCCTGCATGTGTATACCGGTATTACCTCTCTGGGTGTGTATGTGTATACCGGTATTACCCCTCTGGGCGTGTATGTGTATACCGGCATTACCTCTCTGGGCCTGTATGTGTATACCGGTATTACCTCTCTGGGCGTGTACGTGTATACCGGTATTACCTCTCTGGGCGTGTATGTGTATACCGGTATTACCTCTCTGGGCGTGTATGTGTATACCGGTATTACCTCTCTGGGCGTGTATGTGTATAATGGTATTACCTCTCTGGGTGTGTATTTGTATACCGGTATTACCTCTCTGGGCGTGTATGTGTATACCGGTATTACCTCTCTGGGCGTGTATATGTATACTGGTATTACCTCTCTGGGCGTGTATGTGTATAGCGGTATTACCTCTCTGGGCGTGTATGTGTATACCGGTATTACCTCTCTGGGCATGTATGTGTATACCGGTATTACCTCTCTGGGCATGTACGTGTATACCGGTATTACCTCTCTGGGCGTGTATGTGTATATCGGTATTACCTCTCTGGGCATGTACATGTATACCGGTATTACCTCTCTGGGCGTGTATGTGTATATCGGTATTACCTCTCTGGGCGTGTATGTGTATACCGGTATTACCTCTCTGGGCGTGTATGTGATACCGGTATTACCTCTCTGGGCGTGTATGTGTATACCGGTATTACCTCTCTGGGCGTGTGTGTGTATAGCGGTATTACCCCTCTGGGCGTGTATGTGTATACCGGTATTACCTCTCTGGGTGTGTATGTGTATACCGGTATTACCCCTCTGGACGTGTATGTGTATACCGGTATTACCTCTCTGGGCGTGTGTGTATATACCGGTATTACCTCTCTGGGCGTGTGTGTGTATACCGGTATTATCTCTCTGGGCGTGTATGTGTATACCGGTATTACCTCTCTGGGTGTGTATGTGTATATCGGTATTACCTCTCTGGGCGTGTATGTGTATACCGGTATTACCTCTCTGGGCGTGTATGTGATACCGGTATTACCTCTCTGGGCGTGTATGTGTATACCGGTATTACCTCTCTGGGCGTGTATGTGTATACCGGTATTACCTGTCTGGGCGTGTATGTGTATACCGGTATTACCTCTCTGGGCGTGTATGTGTATACCGGTATTACCTCTCTGGGCGTGTATGTGTATACCGGTATTACCTCTCTGGCGTGTATGTGTATACCGGTATTACCTCTCTGGGCGTGTAAGTGTATACCGGTATTACCTCTCTGGGCGTGTAAGTGTATACCAGTATTACCTCTCTGGACATAGTGACCTGACCTGCTTGGGGGGCTGCAGGATTTCCCTGAGCAGGGAGAGAGCAGGGCTGTTTCTAGGGGGCTGGGCAGCTACCTCCATCCTGATTGGCTGCATTACCCAACAGCAGCCAATCAGGAGGACGTGTCAGGAGTCTGGGGGTGGGGCCAAGGAGAGGAGGAAACCGCATGGAGTGAGGTGTGGGTCTCTCAACCACGTCAAACCTTCCATTGTGTCCAGTGTTTTTGGAGAAGCCACCTGGCAACCCTGGAACACATTATCCTATACACTACTGGTCCTTTACTGACCATACAGTACGTACCATTTGCAAATGTAGCAGGCTGTGTTCGGCCCTGAATGGTCAGGGATTGGTGGGTAGAGGTGACCAGTGTGTACTCTCCTCTCCCCTTGAAGGTGAAATTGGTCCCATCGATGGTGATAAAGTGAGGATCCCCAAATGCGGAGGCTATAAAATCAGTGGATAAAGCAACAGCGGCATCAGTGAGCAGATAATCAGAGTTACAGCCAGAGATCAGTGGTTGTGTCAATTCAATTTACATTCATTAAATAAATCTGATATTTGTGATAGTGAATACTTTTATATTAAAAAAGAATCATCTGAATTTTCAAGTAGATACTTTTCCATATTTTCTAATAGTCACATTTTTTAATAAAAACTAGTAGTGGCTTTTTTAAACTATAACAAGTCAGCAAATGTGAAAAAAATGCTTTTTAAGCTGTCAAAAAAATGTGCCGGTCTCTAGCTACAGCAGATTAAAGAACATTTTAGGGAACATTTCTTTCAACTTTGTACTAGGGGAAACATACCACAAGGGCTAGGAATTAAAATATCCTATTTTCAGTGATAAAAAATGTCAGTGCAAAGTAGATTAACTTGTTTTATTTAAATAACTAAAAAACTGCAGAATAATATGGTATTTATGAAACAACATCATTATTGGGAGTCTGACATCAAACTCCACGCTATCCACCCCCAAACCTTAATGGGACCAGCAGTGCGGCTAAACTGAGGCATACTCTGTCCAGCTATAAGCAGCCACTTTACCTTTTTTGTTTTAATTTTGCCCCTTATTTTCTCTAGAGTGTAAGCTCTGAGGATCAGGGCTCTCATTACCTCCTGTATCTGCTTGCGCTTGTCTGTCCTTACTTGTAAGTCATTCTGCTTATGTAATTCACATCTCTGTACCCTCATTGTACTGCGCTACGGAATATGTTAGCACTTTACAAATAAACGACAATAATAATCTTGTGGCACACTGGTATAGTAAATCCAAATATTCAGGGCGGTCTAAACTCATAATTACAGTATCTACCCCCAGCTGAGAGCAACACTGTAATGCTATTTACACTCGATCGATAGGTATCACGTAATATTTAAAACATCATTAAATATGCTAGTTGGTTGTGATTTTGTGAAACCACGAGCACGTCTTACATATAGCGATCAGAGAACATGTGATCTGGGCCGGGCCGATGTTCTGCCCAAAGTGAATACTTGCATTCTAAAGCAGTAAGTTTATATCACCGGGAAAGTGTGACTGACCAACCTACAATCACTTATCATACCACTAGATGGCACTATTGGCTTGAAAACAATTTGCCAGTGCTAATCCTTACTGGCCAACAGGTCCTAGAGGTTTCTTGGCGATTAATTTTTTATTTTTTAAAATGTTTAACCAGGAAGTAATACATTGAGAGTTACATCTCGATTTCAAGCATGTCCTGGGCATAGAGGTTATGATGACACGGTTACATTAAAAGAACAGGGTTATACATTATATACAAGACATTGCATGCACATTAAGAGATAATATATGTTATAGGCGTATGTAACAGTTACAGAGCAGGTTAGTTTTGAAAGAACTTAGACTCGTGGTGGCTGTGAGAGTCTCCTGTAGATAATTCCAGTTTTGGAGTGCACGGTAGGAGAAGGAGGAGCGGCCGGATACTTTGTTGAGCCTTGGGACCACGAACAGTCTTTTGGAGTCAGATCTCAGATGATAAGTGCTGCATGTGGTAGGGGTGAGGAGTTTGTGCAGATAGATAGGTAGCTTGCCCAGACATTTGGTGAATTTGGGTTATTTTTACTTTTAAGCGGTGTGCAAATAGCAACTTGAGGACAGAATGTGACTTTGATGTCACCTTGCGCACTTATCATCCTGTACCCCAAACTCCTGCATGCTAAGCTGAAAGCAGTAGGGTTGCCACCTGGATACTGGTGCTTGAAGATATTTATATATAATATTATTATTATTATTAATAATAATAATGTTTTTTCTTGTATAGCGCTGACAGTGAACACAGCACTGTAGCAAGAATTTTGCAGGAACAATGAGTCCCTGCTCCATAGAGCTTACAATCTGTTTGGTGCCTGGGGCACAGGGAGACTTCCCGCAGGATACTGGTCACAGGTCAGCTTCTGAAGTGAGGAATTGTCCAAACACACATATAAAGAAAACACATCTCCTGCCAGTTTAAGCCTCTGAGGCTTAACCCAAAATAAAGTAATATTACTGCCCCTGAAATGGGGGCATCTGGTCGAAACCCAGTGTCAACTTTCTTGTGATCCTGAACAAATGGTTTTATGTCCGTTTGCTACCAGGACAATAAATGATTATGCCGGGATTCATCGAGCTGAGATACGGGGTCTTGACTTGAATTGCAGTTACAGCCGGATTGGGTACAATGAATACTGTAACCTCTTCTGGGTATGGACATTGTACCTGAAACCTCCTATGTACAGCACTGGGCACATCACAGCACTAAGGAACAACTCATTTTATTGGTATTAAAGATCTAAAGAGAAGAGCAAATGTTTTTTGGCACATCTATGATCGGGCTATAATATACTGTAGTATTTTGATGCTTACTTAATTTTGCTTGTGTGTGTGCTAGAGATCCCACAAAATCTGAACAATTTATTTGGCCTACCTCATACCTAATCAGGATAGATACATTAAAGACACTTTTAATATATCGTCGTTGTGAAGGTAAAACTCACTAAATGCCCTACATCCTGACCTGGAATTTCTTCATATTTTTAAGGGCCTGGGACATAGTAGAGTAAGCTGTGCTGAGCCGCGCTGAGCCGCGCTGAGCCGCGCTGAGCCGCGCGGAGCCGCGCTGAGCCGTGCTGAGCCGTGCGGAGCCGCGCTGAGCCGCGCTGAGCCGTGCTGAGCCGTGCTGAGCTGTGCGGAGCCGCGCTGAGCCGTGCTGAGCCGCGCTGAGCCGTGCTGAGCCGCGCTGAGCCGTGCTGAACCGCGCTGAACCGTGCTGAGCCGCGCTGAGCCGTGCTGAGCCGCGCTGACCCGCGCTGAGCCATGCTGAGCCGCGCTGAGCCGCGCTGAACCGCGCTGAGCCGCGCTGAGCCGCGCTGAGCCATGCTGAGCCGTGCTGAGCCGTGCTGCACTTACCCCCTGCATCTGTCATCAGCGCGTATTTAGCAGCCGCTTCCGCACGCTTCCGCATGCGTGCGGAGGCTCAGATATTTTGAGCAGACAAGCAAGTTTAAAATTTGCCGCTCAGGGGAGCGGAGGAGCGGTCACATGACTGCTCACATCCAATGGGAGCGAGGGACTAGCCCCGCCTCCCGCCACGCCTCCATGCCGCCTCTGACACGCCTCCGCCTCGCCTCCGCCCTGCCCCCAAAGTGCGCTCACTGCCTCACCCGCCAGGGCTCAAAAAGGCTCCAGTTTGAGCAGGCGAGGCAGAGCAGGAGCGCGGATTAGCGCGGCCCGAGGCCTAATGAAAAACTTGTTACTAAAATATAAAACTCATTAAGTATGAGTTTCCAATAATGTCAAAAAGAACATTTAATCGCATTTTCCTCAGTACACAAAGAATGAGTTTTACCTCTAGAGAGGCGATATGTCGATATGGGATTCCCAGTCCCCAAATGTTCCATATCATATGGGACACTCACAGGTCAATAGCATTAAATAAAGGAAGCATGTGCGCCGGGTGAGATTCTGTTTTATCCCTGTAGGGAATCTTCTTTAAGATTCTGAATGTCCTTCATCCCAGAGAATGTTCCTCTAGGCATTGTTACACTGTGTAATAATGCATGTGTTTGATCTGTTCATCTCTGAAGAATATCCCTTGTATATTTTGCACCTTGTAAAGATATACATCCTCCCAGTTACTTCGGACAGGCCATTTACTTACCAACTTTGGGTGGCTTGTACGTGCGACAGTCGCTGGACGGCCGGAGCTGTAGGTAATACTGACAGTTATCCGACCACAGGCAGCAGTAATAGAAGCTAATCACGTCGTACAGCCAGTGAGAGAAGCCTGGTACCCTGGGGGGCTTCTTGTATGGGGGGGATCCCCAGTCATGGCCCCGATCTGGGGTACTGCCCCATAGCGAGTCACTGGTGAGAACTTGGATCCCTCTGGAATCGTAGCAACACTGCTGTCCAGCTGCATACATAGGGCTGGAGAGAACCAAAGAGAGAGAGGTAGGTGAACCATGTTAGGTGTGGATTATAGGGAGTGAGGTAGGTAATCCATGTTAGATGTGGATTATAGGGAGAGAGGTAGTTAATCCATGTTGGGTGAGGATTATAGGGAGAGAGGTAGGTGAACCATGTTAGGTGTGGATTATAGGGAAAGAGGTAGGTAATCCATGTTAGGTGTGGATTATAGGGAGAGAGGTAGTTAATCCATGTTACGTGTGGATTATAGGGAGAGAGGTAGGTAATCCATGTTAGGTGTGGATTATAGGGAGAGAGGTAGTTAATCCATGCTAGGTGTGGATTATAGGGAGAGGGGTAGGTAATCCATGTTAGGTGTGGATTATAGGGAGAGGGGTAGGTAATCCATGTTAGGTGTGGATTATAGTGAGAGAGGTAGGTAATCCATGTTAGGTGTGGATTATAGGGAGAGAGGTAGGTAATGCATGCTAGGTGTGGATTATAGGGAGAGAGGTAGGTAATTAATGTTAGGTGTGGATTATAGGGAGAGAGGTAGGTAATGCATGCTAGATGTGGATTATAGGGAGAGAGGTAGTTAATCCATGTTAGGTGTGGATTATAGGGAGAGAGGAATACACTCTACAGTAGGTCAGATATAATCATTGATTACATATTGTTAGATGCATCTTCTTGTACTGTGTATTTCATGGTCTCCTGCTCACCTTGGGGGACTGAATAAACTCTTCTTGCCTGAGAAGTATCAGTGTATAATGCATATGATACAGTGTCCTATATGCCTATACATATGCCTATACCTCAATCCTATAGATACATTCATATGCAAAAGGTGAACAAGATGGCGGAACTCCTTAGTGACACACATAAAAAATGAATACCTGTAAATTAATAGAAAACATATAACAGAGTAATAATGAAATTGTTTATTTAAATACCCAATTCCACAGTGACAGTGACCCTAAAGGTCCTCTATAAATCATAAGTGTTAGGAAAAGATACATTTTTATGTTTTGTAACTCCTCACATTTCTCCATAAAGTCAGTAGTTTGTGTCTTTAAACGTATTGGTTCTCAGCTGTTAAACAACACAGCAAACTTTTTTTTTTTAAAGGGTTATACAATATGAATGCCCTAAATACTGTTTTCCTGAAGGACAAATTTAAAAAGTGGCATAGCAGTACCATAGTACTATCACACTTTGACCACTACACTACAGTACTGTACTTATAACCTTTCCCGGGCTGTAAGCATGAAGATTAAAATGTTCACACAGATAACCTGCAAGCTCTAACCCCCCCAATTTTTTTTTTACCACATAATATATATATATATATATATATGTATCAGTTGGAATGCCACTGGGCGTGGCTAAATGTATACAACAAAAAACAAAGAAGCCCAAAGCTACATCCAATATGACAAAAATATACAGTGAAATATCTATATATCTCTTGAAAAAAGGGCAATTTAGTTAAACCCTTTGGCCAAAGCATTTTAAGCCAGCAAGCCACTTCAAGGCATAACCAAATATTGCAGGTCCTAACACTAACTGATTAAAATTCTTATTTACCTCTATAGTTAGAGGAAGAATGATCGCTTTGGATCTGTCACAACAGCTGCATGACAGAACTGCTTAGGCTGCGCTTATAGAGCCGGCGACAGCAACGCGACGTTGCATCAAAACAAATGCATTGCCGCCATCGCGTGCGCTTATAGTAAGCGCGACGGCTAGATCGTAATTGCTGGAAGTCATCTCAATTTGATTTTTACAGCGACGTAGCCTGACGTCGCCGTCGCTGGCACTATAAAAGCGTAGCCTAACTTGGAAAGTGAGGAGGGGTGAGCTTAAACCCTGGGAGGGAGGAGCCACTAACCTCCAAAACAGCTGAGACCAGCTGGACAAAGTTAATAAACACACATACCCTGCAAGCTCTAAGAACCCCCAACAATTACCGCATAATAAATATAAATATATGTATCAGTTGGGGTGCTACTGGGCATGGCTAAATGTATACAACAAAAAACAAAGAAGCCAAAAGCTACATCCAATATGACAAAAATATACAGTGAAATACCTATATATATATCTTGGAAAAAGGGCAATTTAGTTAAACTCTTTGGCCAAAGCATTTTTTTAAAAAGGTAAACATGCGGACATCACGCGCGTTGGTGGAGTTTAACATGAGCTGGGATATTCCTTTTGACAAGACACTCAAGCAGTTTCTTATGGTATTCCATTTACAGTGAATACCTAATAAATCTCCACATTAATATTTTACAGCTCATTATTCATTCAACGCTCCCCCAGGCCATCTGATGAATTAGCATTGGCTAGAAGGACTGCTGCTTATAGAAACCAAGGGCAATTAGGAATCCTTCCTAAACACCAAGAATATGCCCCCGTGGGATAGTAGAGGAAAGTTACCTGCCATAGATCCCTCTGACACAGTGCACAGCTTCAGGGTGGTAGGTACACACACTGCCATTCTCTATGTCACATCCGTAATCTGGCTGCAAAGTAAAAGGCACGAGTTACAGTCCATGAAACCGCATGCTGCGTGTGTGCTAACTGCAGCCCACAGGTCCCTAAGATATTAATAAAAGGGGGTGTTATTTATCCACCAGGATCAATGCAGTCGTGGGGTTTATGTTATAATTTGTGATGGAATGGGAAGATAAATGCCATTGTCTGTGTGTGTATATACAGATGTCGCCAGGCTCACTTACAGTATATGCTAAAGAGTGCTGTGGGAAAGGGAGTACATTCAGAGGCGGCTCTAGGTAACCAGTGGGGGGGTACCTCCGGGATCTGTACTGGATACAGTGCTCTTTAATATCTGTTATTAGGGACATTACAAATGGGTTGGAAGGGAAGGTATGCTTTTTTTCAGACCACACAAAGATCAGCAACAGGGTTGACCCTCTATGGGGGTAAACAAAATGACCAATGCTTTCGGTAGATTTGAGGAATGGTCAAGAGTGTGGCAACTACAATTTTTGCCAAAATAATGCACTCTCGTCACAAAAGCAAAAGGCCGAATACATACTTAATGGTACGATAATGTCACCTACTATAGAGAAAAGGGAGTCCTTATTTCAGCAGGCTTTTTGTATAGGGAGAGGTATTAGCTGCAGAAAAAGAGAGTATCTACTAATGCCACTTAATAGGTTATTTGTAAAAACCCATTATCTCCGGAAGAACGTACACAAATTGGCGATTGTGCAAAGAAGGGTTACTAAGTGCATCCAGCGTAAGACTGATCAGGAAAGACTAAAGGACCATAATATGTGCAGCTCAGAGGATGGGGGTGGGGAGGGTGGACTGAAATGGTCAAATACATAAAGGATGTCAACAAAGTACAGGAGGGAAGAGAGGAGAGTCTTATCCCCCCTTACTTCTAGAATAAGAGGTGATAACCTGAAGCTGGAGGGCGGCAGGCAGGAGAGCCTTCAAAAGTCCTGAAGGAAGTACTTCTTCATGCAAATTTACAGACTACTGTAGGTCGGCAAAGTGATTCTTATCTGTCATCAAATGAGATATATATATATATTTCTCCATATAACTTACATGGAATCTGCCAGTGTCTGCTCGGGCCTGCGCCAGAGTGCAGGGACAGTCTATAATCTCAGAGAGGAAGTTGGGAAGCTGCTGGTCACTTTGGTGCCACTTCAGACACTTGTCGTGTGCCCAGGCAGCAGAGCCACTACGGAAGTCTTCTCCTAGATGCCAGGCCATGGCATGGTCCACACTCCACAGTGAATGGACATCCCTAAAGAGAATGTGATGAGTCACCAAAGGTGGAACTGCATGAGGGACCGGCTTTGTAGACTTAGCCTTTCTGCCGGTTCCTGTACCTTGGAGCATTGTCCGGTATTCCACAATGCTGTCTCATCACCTAGGCTGAAACGGTCTAACCATGCCTGATAAAGGTAAAATATGGGACTGGAACATTACAGAGGATTACTTACAGTTCTTTTCACAGATGACCTGACACATCATTTTATTTTGCCCACACCCAAATAATCCTGGAATGGTGTGACTCTGCACTGTAAATTAGGAGTACTGTGAGGATTTATATTAGGGGAATTATTTATTCTCAACACTTGGACGAAGTTCCACCTAGGAACAGAAATGTCAGATGTTTATTTGATGAATGGACCCTGCTATCTCACGTATGTAGGACCACATTTAATTAATGATATAATATGTAACCCTTTTACAGCTATAGGGGCCAGCCACGCCACGCCACGCTGTGTCAGGGAAGAGGTTATTCGGGGTGTGATACCATTAGTATTATTCAATCATTTTTAAACGTTTATTCTGCAAATATTTGGGACCCATTAGTCTGAAATTTAAATGTGCTGCTATAATCTCTGTTCTATGTCTCCCCTGTTCTGTCTATTTTCTCTTTGCAAGGGGTAGAAATCAAATTATCATATTAAGTAGATCAAACAATATTGATTATTACCACTGTATACAGAGTGCCTGATGTAAATGAAAACAAAGGAGGGTTTCCAGACTTTCCAAACGGGCGTAAAAATAATTATTCACTTAAGTGTCATAGCCAATATTGATCAACTGTTACAAATAATTATTGAAATGACAGGGTGTAACAGGGGACTTATCCCTGTTCACAAATGTGCCTCTAATCCAGCAGTGTGGTGGTTAACGGCTGGTAGCAAATTAACTAACACCGCCTGCCTGATTAGAGGTGGTAGAAAAAGCCTGCCTTTGAGACAGGAAGTGACTCTCTTTAGCTCTGACTGAGAGCTGACCTTTGGAGAGACAGAGCAGAGGTTCTTGAGTCCCAGGAGAGACTGACCAAAAGAAACCCAGATCTCTGGAGCTGACCAGTCTTGAGCTCTGCCAGCCACACAGCAGAGCTGATTGCAAGACACCAAATAAGACTTATAAACCTGGATGCTGATATTTTTCTGTGCACGCACGGGTGCAGTTCCAGGAGAGCAGAGAAGCTTACTCTAAAGCAACTAAACAGATAAGACTTTCATTATTAAGAGACTGCTTATATCTGCTTATTTTCATGTTAGGTGTTTGGGCTGGGAGAAGCTTAACTAATGGAGATGTGAACTAATTGCAAGAATTTCACTAGAAATACTCCCAAGTGAATGGAAGCTTTGTTCCCCCCCCTGTGTTTGGATAATTTCCTGATGAAAAGGAAAAGGCACAATAAAGCCTATTATAATTTCACATTATAAACGTCTCCAAATTGTGTACCTCTGTGAACGTCCATCTACATTTGGTGTCCGAGGTGGGACAAAAGGCGTCCTTGTAGTTAAAAAGGACCGGAGATTTTTATGTGAAATTTTTTTTAATGCTTTTTGCCTACAAACAGTCTGAAAAAAAAAACAAAAAAAAAAACCTCATGCAGCAGAGATCGGAATTAAAGGGCTACACACCACTGAAACCACACTGCACTGAAACTTACAAAAACCCAGAAGAGTCTGCTGAAGTAGCTAAACCTTATTTTGCCTATCACAAAGTGTAATATGGTCATTGAAATAGGGGTTTTGCCTTTCAGCCATAGTCAGGGTTCAAGAAGTGAGTCAGCCCTTGGAAAGGGATAGGTGTTTGTTGTTTTCAAAAGTTTCGCTGAAGCAGTGAATACAGATGGTGACCCACGAGTGGTACTGAATTTGCAGATAAAGGTTGCCACACCGCATAGGACTACCAGCTGTGAATGGAGTACATGCAGAAAAGTGTGAAAATTGATACAAGAATGTGCTGAAGCAGGGGAATTTTTAGCAAACCAATGCTGAGTGTAAAATTGTCCTATAGGGGAAAAAGTGATTTCTGAACGGTGTAAAAGGTTTTTTCAAAACCAATTGCTGAATGTTGAGTCACCCTGCCGGGAATGAAAGAAATAGTCCACTGCAAAGAATGTTTTTTTTTCTGCAAGTAAAAAAAGTCTGCCTATATATATCTTGGGAGCAAAATCAGACACCCAAAGTGTGAAGTGTGAATGCCATAATACCCAAAGATGAGACTGCAAATTACTGAACTCAGGCAGAAAACCAAATTCTGTTGCTGAAGCGGGGAGATTGCACCCTGCAAGAAAATGGTGTAAAGCATATAGACTTTTTTACCTAGCAACTGCACATCTTGTATATCTGATAAAAGAAAATGCATGCACAGTACTGCTGATATTGAAAAAAAAAAAAAATTATCCAAGAAAGAAAAGTCTACAGAGATGCCTGTGAGAGCTACGACCTCTACAAGCAAAATATGCCCACCTGTAGGACTACCACAATTGGGGGTTCTAGCAAATACAGTGGCAACAGCTGCAATAGCGCCTCCTGAGGTCAGGAAGAAAATTACACCTGATAGCCTAAAAATGGAGGACAAGATGCAGCGTTCCTGTAATGAACCGTACCCCACGGAAGAGTGGCCCTTCCAGTCCAATAAAGAGGAAGACATCTCTTACGGGGAACCCAAACTGAGTCACACCCACAAAATACCCCAAGAATGGTGAGGGTGCCTGAACTCGGCACGAACAGAAAAGACCGCTCCCTTTGATGATGAATATGATCAACAGGAGACAGAGCGGGAGCAGCAGATCACCCAATATTTCTGTCAGCTAAAGCAACTGCAAGAAAAGCCTGGCGTATATAATGAAGCTGCTAAAATTTCAAATGAAGATGGAAACCCCAATATCCCTGAAGGGACGGTGTCATCCAAATAAAAAAGGTGGAAAAAGAAAAAGAAAAGCAGTTCTTCACTTACCGTGGAAGGAACAGACACGTCCGCAGATCCTGTGGAGGAAAAGGGGAACCGAGTTGCCCTGCAGCCTAGAGAAAATGGAGAATTCGTCCCACGGTTAACCGAATATCCAGAGGGCCCAAGGCAGAAGTCGTGTACCCCAAAGAAGTGTCTGTCCGGTGCCAACAGTGAGGAACCCTCAACCAGTCATCCCAGGGAAGCGGAGCCAGAACCAGTGAGTGACGATCCCTTGACCAGCCCTGAAGACGCCCTGAAAATTGCCAGGCATGACTGTGATCTGCTCTGTGAAGAATTAGGAAGAGAGAGAAAAAATAATGCTGAGCTACAGAAGACTGTGCTCGCAATTTACTCTGCGGCCAAGACCGAATTGGAGGATCTCAAGACTGAGCTAGATACTGCAAAGGCTACTATCTCCACCATGGATGAAAAGCAGAGCCAATCTGATAAAATGGTGGCTACGCTAAAGCGGAAGTATGAGGAGGCACTGAAGCAGATGACAGTCTTCCAGCAAGAGGTTCACACTCTTCGTATAGAGCTTGATGCCTCACATCATGAGACCAACAGCTGCCGCACAGACCTGGAAGTTTCCAGAAAGGAACTACACAGTCTCACTGAGGAGCTGGACATTGCTAAAGAAACTATTGGTAATCTTGGTACAGTTCTCAAAGTCTCTCAGAAGGAGCTTCAGACCCTCAACCTAGAGAAGGAAGTCTCACGCCTTAAGATTGTCATTCTCAAAGCAGATGTGCGTAAATTGAAGGAGGACTGCAAAGAAGCCCTGAAGAATACAGAGACTGAAAAAGGAGAAAGTTCAAGATTAAAAAGAGAAAACTTAAAACTGAAAGAAGAAAATTTTCAGTTAACAGAAGAAGTCAAGGAAAAGTTTGACGCAGAGCACCGACTGCAGAACCAACTGCAAGGTCTGCGTACACACCTCCAGTATGCTGAGGAGAAGCAGCAAACGCTGCAGGAAGAAAAACTGCAGGCTGCTAAAGAGGTACAAGCGCTGCAGGAACGTCTGAATACCCAGTACGTCCCCACAGAGCAGTATGAGGAGCTAAAGGCCACGCTGCAGAGCATCGTTGGAAGCGGAGCTTCGATACCAGGTGACTCTGTATGAGAGGGAGCGTGAGAAGGCTCAGAAACTGGAGCAAGAGCTGGAGAGACAGAGACACTGTTCCATTCCCTTGAGTCAGTACACCAAGGAGAAAACAGATGCAGCGGCAACCTTGACGACAAAAATTACGGAGCTCCAGAATATGAAGGAGACACTGATACAGATTCCTCCAATACGGAAAAAGGTATTGGCTCTGCCCAAGCACCAGTATCCCACAGTAACTAATGCCCGTAAGGACAAGGGTACAGTGAGAGTTGGGGACTCCACGCAACTTCAAAACAAAATTACGAAGTTTGAGCCACCAAAGAAAGCACTAGCCAAACCTACAGCTGCCCAACAGGCAACAAACAGAGGTAGGAGTGCAGAATCAAAACCAGAAGAATCATTAGCTGAGGAAGCTGAAAAAATAGGACGTTCTCTGGAAAAGGAGGTGGAGGTGCAACTCAGTCACAAAGAAGCTGAACTGGTGACTCCGTGGTGTGGAGAAACTGCAGAAAGACCGCTTCAAGAGCAGAAAACTCTAAGGGCTAGTCCTAACTGCTCTACAACTGTTGCCATACACTTTGTCTACAAAAAGAGGAGTGCCCGACGCAACAGAAATCTCATGACCGCGCACGCGATAAAAAGACTTTACGTGGAAAAAGTCCTCCTCGAGCGACTGAGGAGTGCTGATCTCAAGCACCTTCAGGAGGAGACAAAAATAAACTGGAGAAAGGGTTCCAATCCCAGCGGGACAGAGGGTTCTCTTCCTCCATCCACTCTCACTCAAGTCACAGAAAGATCTCGAATGAGAGTGGAAGGATGGGCTTTGGCCGTGGTAAGCCCGAGCTTCCCACAAACAGGGGAGGTATGTAACAGGGGACTTATCCCTGTTCACAAATGTGCCTCTAATCCAGCAGTGTGGTGGTTAACGGCTGGTAGCAAATTAACTAACACCACCTGCCTGATTAGAGGTGGTAGAAAAAGCCTGCCTTTGAGACAGGAAGTGACTCTCTTTAGCTCTGACTGAGAGCTGACCTTTGGAGAGACAGAGCAGAGGTTCTTGAGTCCCAGGAGAGACTGACCAAAAGAAACCCAGATCTTTGGAGCTGACCAGTCTTGAGCTCTGCCAGCCACACAGCAGAGCTGATTGCAAGACACCAAATAAGACTTCTAAACCTGGATGCTGATATTTTTCTGTGCACGCACGGGTGTGGTTCCAGGAGAGCAGAGAAGCTTACTCTACAGCAACTAAACAGATAAGACTTTCATTATTAAGGGACTGCTTATATCTGCTTATTTTCATGTTAGGTGTTTGGGCTGGGAGAAGCTTAACTAATGGAGATGTGAACTAATTGCAAGGATTTCACTAGAAATACTCCCAAGTGAATGGAAGCTTTGTTCCCCCCCCTGTTTTTGGATAATTTACTGATGAAAAGGAAAAGGCACAATAAAGCCTATTATAATTTCACATTATAAACGTCTCCAAATTGTGTACCTCTGTGAACGTCCGTCTACACAGGGCCTTAATGGTCAGGTAAATCTCGGTCCTTGGGGGATTATTACTTAATTAGTAATGACCATGCCAGTGAATGACTATTAATGCCAATCTTAAACGAATCCCCCACCTGTCTTGAGGTTGCACCTTTGCATAGAGACAGGACTCCTCTTTACAATAAGAACTTACCACTGCCCGTCTGCATGGTGACTCGGGTTAATCCTCAGGCTCCCAAACTCAAACATGGTGTGCTCGTCTGCAGCAGGTCGGGGGTTGAATGTATAAGACCCCTGATTGGGATATTCTTTTACCAGAGAGTACAGGTATTTCCAGGAAGCCGTCCAAGAGGCCGAGTAAGGTTTCCCTGGCACAATACATAATTAGGGAAATAATTAAACAGATGATGGTGGATTGCTAAGTATGTAAAGTATGCTTCAGTATGGCATTAAAAAGTACAAATTACTGCGTCATCTTTAACAAAGTCAGAACTATTTCAGGACATTTTTGGGGGGCCCAGAACTTTCAGATCAATTATCTTAATAACCGAATGACAACAGCTGTGCAGTAATATATCTCTGGGCCTTTACCGGATTCCTGGTAGCCCCAGACTTCAATGTTGACTTGATTATCCTTGAATGTCTTCGGGTCCCATGTAACAGTCAAGGGGCCTCCAGTATTCGGGGTCCCATAATTCTGCCAGTCGGTAACATTCTCCAGTGTGCATTTTTCTAGCTCTGTCACTTTCCCAGGATGCACTGGAGTAAAAGGAAGGCAAAGCAGCAAAAAACTGTTTTATGTTTTTGAACAGAAACACATAAAAGGTAAATTAGATATTTTATTATTTTCTATGAAGAGAAAAATTGAGTGAGGACACCAAAGACTCTGCAATCCACGGCATATCTTGAAAAAGAATTATGATAAAAAGAGCAATAAATACTAGATCTTTAGAGCAACAGTTCTTAAACTGGGATACATCTACCACAGGTGTCACAGAATAAAGTGCTACTCCACTTTTCACAGCATGTGAGTGTCAGCGACCCATCAAACTCCATGGAAGCAAATATTGTATAGTTACATAGTTAAATAGTTACACAGTTACATAGTTACATAGTAGATGAGGCTGATAAAAGACGTACAACCATCAACTTCAACCTATTCTAAATTTAGACAACAGATACTTTATCCTATATCTATACTTACTTATTGATCCAGAGGAAGGCAAACAAAAAACCCCAGTGTCATATCATCTAATGATATCTCATAAGGGGAAAATAAATTCCTTCCTGACTCCAAGAATTGGCAATCGGATTAATCCCTGGGTCAACATCCTTCCCATGTATACTTATTTGGTATATCCCTGTATACCTTTGCTTTCTAAAAAGATGTCCAACTTTTCTTTGAAGATATTTATTGTATCTGTCATCACAGTCATGGCAGGCTGGTGTTAAAATAATGTCCTGGGAATTTTTATTTTAAATATGGAACTAGGTGAAGATCAGAGTTAGGTAACACCACACTGCAGGGTGAGATAGATGCAGAAGGAAGCACTCAAATTCAGGGTGTTTGTTTTTATGGATTAGCAATACCCTACATAACATCCATGCGATACATGACAGCTTCACACTTCTTGTTTGTGAGTTCTGCTTCTTCCTTCTTTAAGGATCCAGATAACCGTTATATAAATATGAGAGGTATTGGGACCCCAGCAGGTCTTTAATAGAAGGATTAACACATTAGTGCAGAATAGGTTGCAGTTCCTTCCAAGAGCGAAGTGACTGACCCCATCTACAGCTTTGTCTTCATTGAAGTTAGGTAGACAAATAGTTGGCGATTTTGAGGAGCTGAGTTTGGGTTGGGGCAAGCACAGGAGATTAGTACAGCTATAAAAGCAGACTGAGCAGGAAAGAATGATGCATCTGTTATCCTTGCGGACTTAGAGTAATATTCATATAGAACGGGGCAGGGACAGCTATGGAGTCACCTGACAGCCATGTGCCTGAATGAGGATAGGTTTTTCCACCGTCCACGGACACTTGGAAGGGAATGCGACCGGTCTCGTACAGTAAAGGGGATATGCAGTGCGCATGCCCAGTCTCATCCACGTAACCACTTCTATCTATATCGTAGTTGAATCTGTGACAACAAAGGACAGGGCGGGTGAGAATTTTACGATTTGAACAATACACCACAACGCTTAAACATGCAAACTATATTCAAATGATCTCTCTGCTGTCCAGCCAAAGCCCAATTTCAGGGTCTTAACTAAAAATTCTTGGTGGAATTTTTTAAAAACGGCCTAATTTTTGCAACTTTTTGCTAATTTTCAAGCACTTTTGGAGACATTTGAACATTTCTCATTATAACTAAAGGAAAAAAAAATAGAGGCAGTGTTCAGTTTATAGCAGCATATCTACACTGGCTACGCCGAAAAAATGTCATGGCATAGAGGAAGTGACTGTTTGCCACAAAACGCGTTGGTAGTAGCTAGAGTAAATGTTGTACCTGAAGATATTGTAATGACATTTCCATTTTCTTGCAAGCTATAGATTGCGCTCCACTTCTCTATTTGTTTTATTTCGAGTAAGTTAAAACAATTTACTCTGCTCTATAAATGTGTATAAATATCCAGGAACAACTCATGGGAACCTCCTAGTTCCATTGGTGTTTACCTCTGGTAATTGCGTTGTCAGGAGCTTGAAATGGCTACAGACAGGGAGTATAATGTAACCCCAGAGATGATATATCTCCTCATCAAATAAGAGACTCCGCTAAGTAACATTTCACGACCTCGGATTCACCTGTGTTCTTAACATACCTGCATTTCACATCTGAGGTGGCATTGAAGGTCACATTTAAAATCACAAAGTCTCTGCCACCCATTACAAGGCCGGACTCTGGTGACATCCAGACACAGAAAGTGCAGTAATCCGGACAACAGCTGCCAAGGTTCTCACAGGTCACATGACATGAACATTCCAGAAGTTTCTGCCCACACTGACTCGCACAAGAATCTGTGGCTCCTGAGTGAATACAGGATATAGAACATGAGACATCGGAGTCTGGGAATCCTACTAGATACAGTGAGAGTGGGGTAACTCCGGGGAGCTCAACTCCAGTCCTCAAGCCGCCCCCCCCCCCACCAGTTGGTCAGGTTTTTAGGATATCCCTGCTTCAGCACAGGTGGCTCAATCTTTGACTGAGCCTCTGATTGAACCACCTGGGGTGAAGCAGGGACAGATTGAGCCACCTGTGCCGAAGCAGGGATATCCTGAAAACCTGATCTGTTGGGCGGGGGGGGGGGGGGGATTCTTGCCGCAACACCACACATCCTAATGCCCCACTTTTCAAAGCCACTCGGTTAAACGGTAGAGCCCACTCAGGGCGGTTTCCTACCTACAAGACACTGAGCTGGATCTCCTGACCAGGTCCCATCAGACAGGCAGGTTCTGTGCCGTGATCCATTCAGGATAAAGCCAATGTTGCAGCTAAATACGATGACGGAACCAGCTAGGTAGGTTGTCCCATTCTTTCTACCATTTGCAGGTGGAGCCACCCAACCGCAGGAGACCACTGATTGCGGCGGGGAAAGGAAGATCGGGTTATTATTAGATGGCTCAATCACAAATATTATAGAATATACTGTATAATATACGCTGCCCGACGGGCCGGAGAGGCATGGACAAATTAAGTGTTGTGGTCCCTTTTGTAGCAAAAGGGTTCATGGTGCATTCCCACGTATCTGGCCAAATCCTACCCCCCCCCCCCCCCCCACCCAATCGGCTTCCTTAAAATAGTCTAACCATGATAAAAGCAAATATTGTACTTGGGTTGTTTCTCTGGAAATAGATTACATGTCACATTTTAGGGGTCTCTGAATGGGAAGTGTTTGTAAATCCAGTGCTTTCTTTCCCCTTATCCCACGCGGTGCTTATCAGAGAACTAGTGAAGATAACAGGAGGCAGAGAGAGCAGGCCCTGCCTGTGCAAACTCACACAAAAGGGAGCAGGCAGAGGTAACCTAACCCCTCCCATGTCTCAGCTCAATATTTTCAAATATTTCTGTGTAAAGGATTTCGGTAAAAAAACACCTTAATCCCCCCGATGTAACCCCTAAATATGTCACTGCCATTAGTACACACCTTGGTCATAGGAGGGAGTGGCTCTTTAAAGTGGCAGTCTCACGTAGTGGCACAGAAAATGGACGCTTATCACCCTTATTCGCTCCCTTAAAGATTTAACCAAAGTAAAATGCTACCTGTTGGTGCCATGTGAAAAAAGTATATATTTTCCTTGTCAGTCCACTGAAATCCATGCTAATCCCATATACTGCACGGCAAGAGGTGTCTAAGTTATACTTTTATGCTTGGGCGTTGAACGCTTGAACCGTCGCTAGTTCCTGTTCTTATTGGTGTATATTTATCGAAGTGTCTCAAATTCAAACTGAAAACAGAAGCTGTTTTTCACGCAGTTTTGAAGTTAGAAAACTTCCCTAATTAGACACTGTGGAAATACAGTTATGGTGGGAAGGGATTTGCATGGTTTATTTTCTGTGTGTTCTTTATTACCTGGTTGAAGAGACTCCACCAAGCTCATGTGACCGCCATGGGAAATTATGGTGGCGTTGCCGACCTGTAGTTCCTTAGTGATGAGGACATCAAACCTGCAGAATGGATCAGAACCACACAACTCATGCATCTGTGCCGTGAGTGGGTCACTTGGATCCTCCTCCACAGAAAATACGGGCAGGAAATCTGTGTGGTGCTTGATTTGGTAGTAGTCACTGAGGAGTTCTTCAGAGTCGTAGGTAAAGAGGGAGCTGTCGTTGGTCACCGCCCCTTGAAGAAACAGAGACATAGCATGAAGAACACAAGGGAGATATTTTGAGCCATATGGATTAAGCAGTGCTACTCAATAGGACACCTTTAACCACCAGAAGAGGCCTAGGGTTGCCAGGCGACTTCTCCAAAAATACTGGACACAATGGTAAAAGGTGAGAGACACACACACATCCCTCTCACCTCTCCGCTCAATGCTGTTTTCTCCTCTCCTTGGCCCCACCCCCAGACACCTGAAACCTCCTGATTGGCTGCATTACCCATCAGCAGCCAATCAGGATGGAGGAATCTGCCCAGCCCCCAAGCAACAGCCCTGCTCTCTCCCTGCTTGGAAAAATCCCACAGCCTCCTAAGCTGGTCACATCACTATGTCCAGAGAGGTAATACCGGACACACAAATGTCCAGAGAATTAATACTGGACACACACATGTCCAAAGAAATAATACTGGTTTACACATACATGTCCAGAATTATGCTATTTGTTTTATTGGACAGGGTGTCCAAATACAGGACTGTCCAGTTCAATACTGGACACCTGGCATCCCTACGAGAAGACACTTTACTGCACATTGACATGACTGGGTCATAAGGTGTTTTATGGAGGGGCACGTCTTAGTAATTATGGCTCAGTGATAGGGTGAAGTCATTTGCTGATGAGTATGCCTGGGAAACATATCTCTGACTGCTGAAATCAGCAGTCAGAAGGTTAATCCAGTTAGAGGTACATGAGCAAGCCGGGCTGAATTAAGACAACTGACAGGCAGCTTGATAAGGAGACAACTGCTTGTAGTAGGTGGCTGTCTCATACTACTGAGTTGTCCTGTCCAGGCTGCTGGATCCAGAAGGATTGCCTGGACTCTCTTAGGACAGGAGTCCCAACCAAAGAGATAAGGAATTGTCCTATTTCTCTATCCATGAATGTGTTATATCAGAATACTACAATAGATACAATATTCAATATGCTGTGACACAAACATCCCCTTGCTGGCGTAGATTTAAGCTCTAATAAAATGAATGGCAGAGACACCTTCACAGCAAACTATTATCGTATGAGTAGACTGCAATGTATGAATGTCATGAACATGTATTGATGTTGTTGTTATTATTATTATTATTTTTTGACCTTACTCTCAATTACCGAGAGACCTGTAATAGAAGGTTATGGTCCCCGTGTTCTGTAGCAGCTGGTGGTGATCTGCATGACACTGGGAGCCCCCTGGCAGTGTTAATACAGAAATCCCTCCATGACCTTATCCTAACTTGGAGGTCTCCTCTAGGTGAGCTGTGTTATTTGGATTACTTTGTTTTTTAGGGTAGTTTATAGAAAAAAAAAAACCAAAGTCGTATAAAATGGGTTTGGTGAAATTGCTTTAAATGCATCACAATTTGTATCACTCTTCCTGAATACAGCACAACATGACTAAAAGGAGAGGTATTTTAAATATGTCTCTTAAATCTTTTTAACTTAAACTGTAGTATGGAAATAATGACATTTATATATCAGGACATACTTGTAAACGAGAAGTAACTAAATGTATTTTTGTTCCTGGTAAAATATGTTATAAATAAATTATGCTCTAAATCATCAAAAAACATTACACTGTAAGAATGGCAAAAAAACTTGGAGGTAGGAGGGACAAATGATTAATTCAGTAGGGTACACAACATGTATGCTTTTCCCTGCTCAGCTGAGGATTAACTTGTTTAATTCTTTATATGTCTAAACTCAATGTTTTTTCCTCCCTACATCACCCATTATCTCCATCCCGATCTCCTCTTATTATGTTTCCCAGCACAAACTGTTCCCAAAAACACACAATATCAACCGATTAACAAAGTATGACCCACTGCTTATTATTCAAGTGGGAGCCTTCATGACTTTGATACACATTGGTTAAGAACTGGCATTAATAAGTGTTACTCAACAGCGCCCCCCTCTGTTGTGACCCTCACTCACAGTCTGCACCAAACTGGAAAAGCTGCTGGGGGCTGGCATCAGGAGGCAGGACGCTGCCGTTCCTAAAAGTGAAATCATCTGTTGGGTTGTGGTTCATCACTCCCAGAAGCCCTTGCGTGTGGTTCAGGAAGTCCTCAGGAAGTAGGACAGTGACACTCAGAAACCCTCTTTTTCTTCTCACTTCCACCCCAGCTCCAGAGGGGAACATCACTGTCACATTTGTGTCAGTGGCAGAATATACAAACACCCCTAAGAGAGAGAGGTGGAGAGAAGCACCAATGTCAGTGTTAAAATGTACAGTAAATACTCCGAATGGGATTTCTTAATATGTTAACTCCTATAGTGTATTACTGCAATACTATTGTACAAGCAGATTCATAATGAGCTGTGTAGTAAAGTAAGAACATTGATATCATACTTTCCTCTTGTAGTCACAGAAGGACCAACTATGAACGTCTTCATGGTTGTAACTTGTACATGAATTTGAATTGACTATGAAAAAGATAATGATTGATATGGTTTCAGAAAGTGGGACAAGAACCATAAACATATGTTCACTTATTTGGTCATATATACAATGGAAGTTATTGATTAATGTGCAAAAAGGTGGTAATGTGGCCAGTGCTTAGATATACAGTATATACACATGGGAGGCTAGTAATTAAAATGCCAAAACTCTGCACCGAAACACCCAAGCAGGACAATGGAAGCCAGGGCCCGATCTGCCCTCTCACACTTTAATCAATAACCCACATCGCCTGTTACATTACGAGAAGAGGTAGGGTGATGTTCTAGTTTGGGTTCTGGAGAATTTTGGCTTATTGCAGGTTGTGATATTTAGCATGGACTCCCCATATATTACATCTACAGATGCAGCGGCTGTTATTGGAACATATCACAGAGCCGTTTTCGTGTGCGCTGCTGTACTGCACGCGGCCAATCACGCGGTTCATTTGTTTGAATTTCATGGATCCCGATTTCTTTGGGTGCAATTCTTCACGTTTCCGTGGCAGAAATGAATTAATTGTAATGTGTACAGTACTGTGTCAACACGCGGTAATGACGCGCCATGACATGGGTATTCCGGGGTATACAACACGCGGTAATGACGCGCCATGACATGGGTAATCTGAGGTATACAACACGCGGTAATGACGCACCATGACATGGGTATTCCGAGGTATACAACACGCGGTAATGACACGCCATGACATGGGTAATCTGAGGTATACAACACGCGGTAATGACGCACCATGACATGGGTATTCCGAGGTATACAACAAGCGGTAATGACGCGCCATGACATGGGTATTCCGAGGTATACAACACGAGGTAATGACGCACCATTACATGGGTATTCCGAGGTATACAACACGCGGTAATGACACGCCATGACATGGGTATTCCAGGGTATACAACACGCGGTAATGACGCGCCATGACATGGGTATTCCGGGGTATACAACACACGGTAATGACGCGCCATGACATGGGTATTCCGGGGTATACAACACGCGGTAATGACGCACCATCACATGGGTTTTCTGGGGTATACAACAGGTGGTAATGACGCGCCCTGACATGGGTATTCCGAGGTATACAACACGCGGTAATGACGCTCCATGACATGGGTATTCCGGGGTATACAGCACGTGAAATGTTCGAGTAACGGTCGCTGCATCTGAATGTACAAGTTGCTTCATTAGAAGGCGTCACAAACCAAGAGAACCCGTACATGCTGAGGGAAGGAATGGCTGCACTGGCAGTAAAACCAAAGGAGCAGATAATATGCAGAGAGGACACATTAACAGGGAGAACAGGAGAGACAACGAACCTTCCAAGTCCATCCAGCTCTGCTCCTGAAAGCTAATGACTTCATGATTCAGCAGGACTTCCAGTCCATATGTGGTCCTCTCATTCAGACGCACCTCAATCACATCAGAGTCCCCCTCTTGCATGGCCACAGAAGAGAAGCCAGCCGCGTTTATGTTCGAAGAGGCTCGTCTATGGAAAGTGGCAAGTATTGTGCGAATCCTGGACAGGGCTTTAAGAGGACAAGGAGACATTGTACGGCCTCTGGTAATGTCATGTCAGCCTCTGGTAATGTCATGTCAGCCTCTGGTAATGTCATGTCAGCCTCTGGTAATGTCATGTCAGCTGATGGTAATATCATGTCAGCCTCTGGTAATGTCATGTCAGCTGATGGTAATGTCATGTCAGCCTCTGGTAATGTCATGTCAGCTGATGGTAATGTCATGTCAGCCTCTGGTAATGTCATGTCAGCCTCTGGTAATGTCATGTCAGCCTCTGGTAATGTCATGTCAGCCTCTGGTAATGTCATGTCAGCTGATGGTAATGTCATGTCAGCTGATGGTAATGTCATGTCATGTCAGCTGATGGTAATGTCATGTCAGCCTCTGGTAATGTCATGTCAGCCTCTGGAAATGTCATATCAGCCTCTGGTAATGTCATGTCAGCTGATGGTAAATGCACTATATGAAACAGTGCTATAAATAAAAGTTATTATTAAATAATATAACTACAGCTTTAACCCATCCAATTAAGGGGTTAATTCAACGCTGACTTTTAAGGCTGCTCGTGGTATGATTGGACACTTTGAAGCATATTTAATTATCCACTAAGAGAGAAATAGAGCGGTTTAGCCCCATGACCAGGGAGCCCAGATAACCATGTTTGGCAATAGGCAACCAACACATCATTTAATTGTAAATTAAGTGCAATTTAATCTCTATTTATTTATTTAAAGATAGAGTTCAAAATCAATTTACCCCAACATTGTAGATATAAGTATTTTCTGCTGAAGCAAAAATGCCTCCAACCCTGGGACACTTTCTGATTTCTGGGGGGGGGGGGGGGGTAATTCTACATCTGCTGAAGTGGCCAATCGGCTGAAAACCCCTATAGATTTTGAATGACGTCTCTGACGTGTCCTACGCCTCACCGATTGCCCCCATTCGGTTTCGTTGGGACTTCCCTGCTTCTGCTCTCTGGGGCAGGGAGGATCATAGTGATACAAAACTCGGAACCCCAGCAAGCTCTTTTTGGGAACCCCTGAGCCCCCACAATATATATATTTATATAAGTGTCAAAAAGAAGCGCTATTGAGCGTGGCAAATGTACAGTATACAACAAGCGACAGAGAAGCCCAATGCTTCATCCAATATGACAAAAATACACAGTAAAATACTTATATATTCTCTTGAAAAAGGGTCATTAGTTTAACCCTTTGGCCAAAGCATTGTAAGCCTGTGAGCCACGACAAGGCAGACCTGATTCACAGGTACCCTACACTACCAGATAAAATACTAATATACCTCTATTAGGAATAAAATTCTCATTTACCTCTATTAGGAGGGAGAAAGACCACATTGGATCTATATCCAGTAGAATGAAAGGACCTACTAACTTGGGAAGTGGGGAGAGGGCTGCCAGGGACCCCCGCTGTTAATCCGATGGGCCATTAGTCTGTCTGCAGAAATGTCACTGAAATGTTGCAGCATGTACCCAGCATGTACCCAGCATGTACTCAGCATGTACTCAGCATGTACCCAGTATGTACCCAGCATGTACCCAAGATGTACTCAGCATGTACTCAGCATGTACTCAGCATGTACCCAGCATGTACTCAGCATGTACTCAGCATGTACCCAGCATGTACTCAGCATGTACTCAGCATGCACCTGGGTCTTGTTGGTGATTGCCCCAGATTTATTTTAGAATACTCGTTGGCACTACAGTATGTTTCAAAGTAAATGGGTGAACCCAACTTATTCTAGGAGACCATGATGATCACTCATTGCCTAGCTGAAATACCTGGCTTTGTCCGACCTTGAATGGTCAGTGATCGGTTGATGGAAGTGACCATTGTGTACTCTCCTTTCCCGTTGAAGGTGAAGTTACTACCATCGAAGGTAGTAAAGTGAGGATCCCCAAAAGCTGAAGCTGTTTAAGCAAAGACACAGCTGTTATAGTACACACATTAGGTTAACTACAGTGACAGAGGAAGTGGACTAATGGCCGAGAGAGTAAGAGGTTGAAAAGACATTGAGACCAACAAGTGGGCACGACATGTCTACAAGGAGCGTGTCTAATATCCACTAAACAAAAAGGACATGGTACATTATAAGAAGGATACATGCACCAAACAAAAACATGGCACATTTTATCACGAGGACCACTATCTTTATACCCTTTACCATCACTGTTTACTGTTCTAGAACATTTGGTATAAAAATGAACACTGATTTATAGCTAATTCCAAACTTTTTTTTAGTGCCGCAGCCCCATTTGTAAAGCTTCACCCCCCAGAAGTGACCGTATTCTGCTAATTTGATAGGGACCTTTACTTACCAACTTTGGGTGGCTTGTACGTGCGACAGTCGCTGGACGGCCGGAGCTGTAGGTAATACTGACAGTTATCCGACCACAGGCAGCAGTAATAGAAGCTAATCACGTCGTACAGCCAGTGAGAGAAGCCTGGTACTCTGGGGGGCTTCTTGTATGGGGGGGATCCCCAGTCGTGACCTCGGTCGGGGGTACTGCCGCCTAACGAATCTCTGGTGAGAACTTGAGCTCCAGTAGAGTCATAGCAGCACTGCTGTCCGGCTGCATACCGAGGGCTGGAGATAGAGAAGGAGAGACAGATGTTTAATATTATGCCTGCACATCTGGGGAGGGAAGCACCATATCTGTGCAGCATATATGCAGCCACTATCCATGCTACTGCATTAGACACCGCCCATGCTGGAAGGCCCCTTACAGCCTGAATCGCGGAAATGGGCCACATTAAAGATGGACGACACCTTACAGCATTCACTTCAATGGGGCTGCAAAAGGACAATTGGCTCTCTGGGCAATAGTGCTGAATTGGTGCTATTGTTCTTTATTGGGTAAGGGCCCTATGTTGCTATTACCGTCAATAAAAGAAATACCTCTAATTTGCAAGGAAACAGAGTTTGTGTCTCACTTATAATCGGAAGGAAAAGATTCTCTGTGGAGAGGTCGCCGAGATGAATATTGAGTGGACTGAATCTGTGAGATATTTGTGATTATATCAGTATATACATTGGGGTCATGATTCTACATGTCGAAATGTTTCACACATTCAAGGATGATCCAAAAATCTATAACATACAGATTAGCGAGTTAACGCATTAATAATACGTAATAATACGTAAATAACGTGTACTATCTCTTTAACCAGTGTTTCCATATCACTACTATTAAATACCGCGCCGGCATTAGGACAACGCATTATTTCCGTGTGCAATAACGTATTGTAAGACCTCACCTAGCCTGAATACTTCTCACGCAGTGCACTGCCCCGGGGTGGTAAGTACACACGCTGTTCTTTTCAATGTTGCAGCCATAATCCGTCTGAAAGTACAAGTGAAAAGCATCTTCCTTACAGTACTTAACATATAGGGTACCAGTTGTCCAGTATTGAACTGTCCTGTATTCGGACACTGTCCAGTAAAATATTAGAGGTAATACTGGGCGTGTATGTGTATACCGGTATTGTCTCTCTGGGCGTGTATGTGTATACGGTATTACCTCTCTGGGCATGTATATGTCCGGTATTACCTCTCTGGGCGTGTATGTGTATACTGGTATTACCTCTCTGGGCGTGTTTGTGTATACCGGTATTACCTCTCTGGGCGTGTATGTGTATACTGGTATTACCTCTCTGGGCGTGTATGTTTATATCGGTATTACCTCTCTGGGCGTGCATGTGTATACCGGTATTACCTCTCTAGGCGTGTACGTGTATACCGGTATTACCTCTCTGGGCGTGTACGTGTATACTGGTATTACCTCTCTGGGTGTGTATGTGTATACCGGTATTACCTCTCTGGATGTGTATGTGTATACTGGTATTACCTCTCTGGGCGTGTATGTGTATACTGGTATTACCTCTCTGGGCGTGTATGTGTATACTGGTATTACCTCTCTGGGCGTGTAAGTGTATACCGGTATTACCTCTCTGGGGGTGTATGTGTATACTGGTATTACCTCTCTGGGTGTGTATGTGTATACCGGTATTACCTCTCTGGATGTGTATGTGTATACTGGTATTACCTCTCTGGGCGTGTATGTGTATACTGGTATTACCTCTCTGGGGGTGTATGTGTATACTGGTATTACCTCTCTGGGTGTGTATGTGTATACCGGTGTTACCTCTCTGGGCATGTATGTGTATAGCGGTATTACCTCTCTGGGCGTGTATGTGTATACCGGTATTACCTCTCTGGGCGCTTGTATGTGTATACCGGTATTACCTCTCTGGGTGTGTATGTGTATACCGGTGTTACCTCTCTGGGCATGTATGTGTATACCGGTATTACCTCTCTGGGTGTGTATGTGTATACCGGTATTACCTCTCTGGGTGTGTATGTGTATACCGGTGTTACCTCTCTGGGCATGTATGTGTATAGCGGTATTACCTCTCTGGGCGTGTATGTATACCTTTATTACCTCTCTGGGTGTGTATGTGTATACCGGTATTACCTCTCTGGGTGTGTATGTGTATACCGGTATTACCTCTCTGGGCGTGTATGTGTATACCGGTATTACCTCTCGGACGTGTATGTGTATACCGGTATTACCTCTCTGGGCGTGTATGTGTATACCGGTATTACCTCTCTGGGTGTGTATGTGTATACTGGTATTATCTCTCTGGTCGTGTACGTGTATACCGGTATTACCTCTCTGGGCGTGTATGTGTATACAGGTATTACCTCTCTGGGAGTGTATGTGTATACCGGTATTACCTCTCTGGGCGTGTATGTGTATACCGGTATTACCTCTCTGGGCGTGTATGTGTATATACCGGTATTACCTCTCTGGGTGTGTATGTGTATACCGGTATTACCTCTCTGGGCGTGTATGTGTATACCGGTATTACCTCTCTGGGCGTGTATGTGTATACCGGTATTACCTCTCTGGGTGTGTATGTGTATACCGGTATTACCTCTCTGGGTGTGTATGTGTATACCGGTATTACCTCTCTGGGCGTGTATGTGTATACCGGTATTACCTCTCTGGGCGTGTATGTGTATACCGGTATTATCTCTCTGGGCGTGTATGTGTATACCGGTATTACCTCTCTGGGCGTGTATGTGTATACCGGTATTACCTCTCTGGGCGTGTATGTGTATACCGGTATTACCTCTCTGGGCGTGTATATGTATACCAGTATTACCTCTCTGGGCATGTATGTGTATACCGGTATTACCTCTCTGGGCGTGTATGTGTATACCGGTATTACCTCTCTGTACATAGTGACATGACCGGCTTGTGGGGCCGCGGGATTTCCCTGAGCAGGGAGAGAGCAGGGCTGTTGCTAGGGGGCTGGGCAGCTTCCTCCATCTTGATTGGCTGCATTAGCCAGCAGCCAATCAGGAGGAGGTGTCAGGAGCCTGGGGATGGGGCCACAGAGAGGAGAAAACAGCATGGAGCAGAGAGAAGTGAGGGGGGTGTGTATCGAGTGCGTCACACCTTTCACTATTGTGTCCAGTATATTTGAAGAAGCCGCCTGGCATCCCTAAATAACAGTCATCAACAAAACGGCTTCTGGTGACGCATTGTGAAGCGGTGTGACTAGTAGGAGGATCGCTGTGTGTGCAGAGAACCCTTTATCATGTGAAAATGACAGATGTGTGTGAGCGGCAGCTGTGCTTTTGGAAGGTCGGTATAACTAAGTATTTAAAGCAGGGGACTGGCAGGACTGTTGTGTAAGGTGCAACCTATCTAAATATTTCTACAAATGCAGCAGTTTGTTTTTTTGACCCACTGCATTGATCTTCTCATTAAAGATGCATCAGATTACCCGCGTCTTCTGATATTAAAACCGGGAACATCTGGTACAAAACAGCTGGCCAGACTTTATCAATAAAAAAATACTTTTTTCTTTCTATGGGACCTCATTCTTTGAATAAAGTATTGATCATTTTACACGTGTTCAGTAGTCTGCAAATATAAATAACACCCACACAGCATTTACACACGGGCACATGTATCGGGCACCACAAAATCATTTTTGTTGTAAAATTGATGCACGGAAATCTGAAATGATTTTGCGCTTGTGTGCGCAAAGATGTAAATGGGATGTAATAAAAAACATGTATGTGCACCAAAATAATTAGTTGGACCTGCATCAAAATCATCTGCCAAGTTAAATAAAGTTAAAGTAAATTGTAAAAGTGTTTATTTATTGTGAGCGCAGAATGAGGTTTTTATGTATTAACCAAAAATCTGATTGACGCAACACTGATGTTTCATTATATAGGTTAATAAAATGTGCCATGTTACAGCATGGCTATAATAAATAATATTACACTAATACCAAAGAAAATACACATCATGGTGTTTATTTAAATTGTATCAATCAGATATTTAACATGACGCAATGCGTCAAACAAACTATGCGTCATATGTACGGTCACCTAATTACCTGCATACATGCGACACACACATTAAGAAGGTTTGTACTCATATTTTGACGCAAATATTAAATTAAACTATGATCTTAGTACAGTCTGCTCCTATTTGATACCTACATGATATCTCCCAGTATCGGCTCTCGACTGTGCCAGGGTACAGGGGCAATCTGCTATCTCTGCCAAGAAGTTGGGCAGGTTGTTCTGCTCGGCTTGCTGCCACTCGATACACTTATCAAATGCCCAGGCAGCGGAGTCATTCCTGAAGTCTTCTCCCAGGTGCCAGGCTAAGGCATGGACAGGACTCCACACGGCCGGCACATTCCTATGGCACAAAGAGGAATTAGAAGGAGCTGGTATTGCTACCCATAAAGGTGATTCATGGTCGGTGCCCAATGCATGCAAACTGCATCTGCCCAGGGTGGCACGCGGAGTCTTCAGTGGATCATCTTGTGGGTACAAACTAGTTATCACAGTGATGCTACAAACTTTACTTTTCGGAGCCGCCCACTTGAAACATTGAATGGACCCAACATGATGGTCCAGTTCTAGGAAGGAATTCAAGTAAAACCATTCTCTTTAACCCTTTTGGGTTGTAATATAGTTATATAATGAGATACAGCTGCTCTGTTACAATCCGAAACACACGAGCCTTCTCATCCCCTGTACCCTATGTTTCCACTTACCCTTTCTTATAGATTGTAAGCTCCTTGGGGCAGGCCCTCTTTACTTACTGTGACAATGTATGTTCAAGTGGGTTATTTTATTGTTTTTCATCTTCCAACCATATTGTACTGCACTATGGAATATGTTATAAATAAATGATAATAATATAATAAAGTTCAAAAAGATCGTCCGGACCATTTGTTGCCAAAATCTCCCATTGACGTCAACGGAAGAGTTCAGTCAATAACGCTAATAATGGCCACTTAGGACTGTATGAAATAGGCCACTTAATGTCACAGTCGCTTACAAACTCCCCAGTTTCAATGGGATCCCCATCAGCACCCCACATACAGCGAGGGGCTTCCATTTAACAGGGCCATTTTATTTGTTCCCATTCATTTCATGGTGTACAGTAGCACTCTCCAGTATTATCTGGCCCTACAGCATCAAATGGGTTCAAAGTACTCCACAAGGTGATACGTGATCTAAAAGTGTCTCAGCTGGTGCTTCCCAGTGCGTAAATAATAAATATATTAAAGTGACAGTACTAAAGTCATTTCAATATATAGTACAGCGATATAAATTAATCTAACTGTGATATATAATATATAACACGCGCAAATAAAATTGCAGCGGCACTGATAGACAGTGAATAAATATATACAATCGGTGACAATGTAAGTGTAATAAGGCACTGTGAATAGACAGAACAATCTCTGACTCAAACCCAAGAAGGAACCGTCTCCTTGAGATTCCACAAGGTGATCAATTCGCAGTCCTAATATGTCACGGAGTGTGACTGGAGTTTTTTGTGATGTTATTTTGAATGTGCACCTCAAACCTTGCACACAACCAGTGAGAGTGACAATCCTTCTTTTTATATACATGATATATACCTCTCTCCTGTATAGAAGGCACTTGAAATAATCCTCAGCATTCCCACCTCCCACTGGTTATACGGTGATTCAGCCGGAGCTGGGGTGAAGGTAAAGTGGCCACTGTTAGGGTAAGAATGGGTCAATGTGTAGAGATAGGTCCAGTTGGCCTTCCAGGAATCCGAGTAAGGGACCCCTGTGAAAACAAAGACACAGAGTTCTAGGACTCACATATCCAGAATACCGCAACCAATGAAGTGAACTGGTTTCCATATTACATTGGAATTGACTTCAGATAAGATCCACCTGGCCCATTATTTTGCATCACACTACGATCCTGCGTTACCTGTAGGGTTGCCAGGTGACTTCTCCTTCTGGACTTCATACTGGATGCAATGGTGAAAGGTGCAACGTGCTCGAGACATAAACAAACACCTCTCTCTCCACTCTCTGCTCCATTCTGTTTCCTCTTCTCCTTGGCCCCACCCTCAGGCTCCTGACACCTCCTCCTGATGGCTGCATTACCCAATAGAATATGCGGCGCACCGCAAAAGGGAAATCAATACATACAGTCCACCGGTGCTGCTGGGTCAAGGAATACCTGTCAGAGTCATTCCAAGGCAATACTCAGGAAAAAAGGGATCCACCGCTCTACAGATTTTACATTTAAAGCTCATTTATTTGTGCCACACAACGTTTCGACCTAGATAGGTCTTTCTCAAGTGACTAGGCCTTGTCACTTGAGAAAGACTTATCTAGGTGGAAACGTTGTGTGGCCCAAATAAATTAGCTTTAAATATAAAATCCGTAGAGCGTTGGATCCCTTTTTTCCTGATTGGCTGCATTACCCAGCAGCAGCAAATCAGGATGGAGGAAGCTGCCCAGCCCCCGAGCAACAACACTGCTCAGGGAAATCCTGCAGCTTCCCAAGCTGGTCCGGTCACTGTGTCCAGAGAGGTAATATCGCTCATGGAAGGTTTGTAACCGTCTGTGTACATGCTGCAGCCTGCACATCACATCACACAGCCACAGCCTATCCCTTATTTGCGTTTAGACCTTCTTATACAGTAGGTAAGTTCTATGCATAGCTACACGCAAAAGGAACCCGCACAGCTAGTGTTA
Source organism: Ascaphus truei (assembly GCF_040206685.1). Taxonomy (NCBI): domain Eukaryota; kingdom Metazoa; phylum Chordata; class Amphibia; order Anura; family Ascaphidae; genus Ascaphus; species Ascaphus truei. The sequence continues at coordinate 1,697,819 of NC_134495.1, forward strand.
GACCACAGTGAGGTGCTGACTGGATGGAGACGTAATAATATCATACAGAAGAAAAAGGACCCAGTCTTGCAGCACTCAATCACTCGGAATGTAATGTTGTAAATTTAAAATGTACTTTATTGATAACCTTGAATAAAAAATAGGGGGTTAAAACGTAATTAAATGATGATAAACAGCTCGTGACTGTATCCTAAATACCCCACCTACGGTAAGGTGGGTAGGTGTAAATAGAGTCCCTAATAAATATTGGGGATAAAGCGCTACGGATAGTAGCTACCTAAAAATATAGGAAAAAGGAGCCTCTGAGAGCCCACTTGAAGACACTCTCCTTGCGAGTGTATCCAGGCGTATGATACGCACTAAAGTGGTACACTGAGGATAGGTACAGTATTTAGTATGGCATAATGTGCGCTTGGTTAGACCTATGTGATGTCTGTCCCTGATATAGATATGCACTGTGTGAGCTTTAGTTAAGGTTTACCCTGATTAACAACAACCTACCTCACCTACAGTTTAGGTGTCTATAGGATTACTTTACGCCTTAGCCAATGCCATACTATCCTGTATCTCTCTACGCAGTATGTCCATGAGTCTGTACCTATGATCAATAGTGGGGGCTACACAGGTTCTTACCATAGACCTGGCTCACACAGTGCATATCTATATCAGGGACAGACATCACATAGGTCTAACCAAGCGCACATTATGCCATACTAAATACTGTACCTATCCTCAGTGTATCACTTTAGTGCGTATCATACGCCTGGATACACTCGCAAGGAGAGTGTCTTCAAGTGGGCTCTCAGAGGCTCCTTTTTCCTATATTTTTAGGTAGCTACTATCCGTAGCGCTTTATCCCCAATATTTATTAGGGACTCTATTTACACCTACCCACCTTACCGTAGGTGGGGTATTTAGGATACAGTCACGAGCTGTTTATCATCATTTAATTACGTTTTAACCCCCTATTTTTTATTCAAGGTTATCAATAAAGTACATTTTAAATTTACAACATTACATTCCGAGTGATTGAGTGCTGCAAGACTGGGTCCTTTTTCTTCTGTATGATATTAAGTTCTATGCATAGTTATATCATATATATATATATATATATATATATATATATTCTTTTTCTTTGATTTTGTACTTGTTATAGTTTCATTCAATGTGCAAATCAATATCATTTTTGTATTTTTTTTTAATCCTGTTTTTCTTTTACAACTTACAAGTTTTTGTTATGTTCTAAAAATAGAAATGGAGCCGTATTAATGGCTTATTTTTATATTTCAATCTTAAAATATAAATTAAAATGTTAAAACTTGTAAATAAAATAATAGAACAATAAGCCTGTTTTGCATTAAAAAAATTGTGTAATATTAAAAAAAAAAGAAAAACATTTTTCAGTTTGATACCACAGTTTATATTTATATATATATTAGAAACTATGAGGAAAGCCCCAAAGTCTTGGTGCCGAGGGGCCTCAGAGGGTCTTAATCCGCCACTGACACTCCTCCCCCCGCCCCTGGCCCCGTGCAGCAGAGCAGGGACCGGTAGTCCTGTGTCACTGTCTCGTCACTGCCCTCCCTCCCCCAATCCATCGCGCGCCTCGGCCACACGCTCTCCGGCTTCCCCTCCCCCCTACACTGTCACTGACCTGTCAGTCACCGCTGCCGCCGACGCACAATCCAGCTTTGATGTTGCGCTAGTAAAGCAGGATCGGGGGCGCTGTGACCGGCTACAGCGGTGACTGACAGGTCCGCAAAACGCCGGCACAAAGGACAGAATTTCAGGGTCACCTGGGAGATTTCTGCCCCGGGATAGTGTTCCCAAACCTTTCTTTTCCATTGCATGTATATAGCGAAATACATCGGCATCCTTATCCCCCCCAAAACATTTCTGCACAACAGAAGATTGCTGCACAATGCAAGTAGGAACAGTTTATATTTGACCTTTAACCATTTCCATGCTGAGCAATGCATTGCTAGCACCCCAGCATGAAAGGGTTAGGGTTCAACGCTTCGGTCACTTCACCTGTTTCTTTGTAGCCCCAGAGTTCTACGCTGATGTTCTCGGTGGGGAGAATCTTGGGGTTCCAGGTCAGGGTGAGAGTTCCATTATACCCAGGGGTACCGTAATACTGCCATTTCTTGGCATCTTCCAGTCCGCTCTTCTCCCACTCGGACGCCTTGCTGTGATGCACTGGGTGTCGGAAGAAGAGAATAGACTGAGTGTTGCACAGGACAAAGAAGCCCTACAACAGGACCGGTTAGAGTTGGATAAATAGAGCAGTGAAGGGGATAACCGCACATAGGGTCATCCTTCTGTGATTATCCCTCATATAACAGCACAAAGGGTCATCATTCTGTGATTATCCCTCATATAACAGCACAAAGGGTCATCATTCTGTGATTATCCCTCATATAACAGCACAAAGGGTCACCATTCTGTGATTATCCCTCATATAACAGCACAAAGGGTCAGCATTCTGTGATTATCCCTCATATAACAGCACAAAGGGTCACCATTCGTGTACACTGCCCACCTGACCCTCCTGTACACTGCCCATCTGGCCCTCCCGTATACGGCCCGTCTGGCCCTCCTGTACACTGCCCGCTTGACCCTCCTCTCCAATGCCTGCCTGACCCTCCCAGTACACTGCCCACCTGGCCCTCCCTGTACACTGCCCGTCTGGCCCTCCCAATACACTGCCCGCCTTACCCTCCAGTACACTGCCCATCTGCCGCTCGTGTACACTGCCCATCTGACCATCCTGTATATTGCCCACCTGACCCTCCCTGTACACTGCCCATCTGGCCGTCCCTGTACACTTCCCGCCTAATCCACCCCGTACACTGCCCGCTTGACCCTCCTGTACACTGCCCGCCTGAACCTCCTGTACACTGCCCTCCTGTACACTGCCTGCCTAACCCTCCTGTGCACTGCCCGTCTGACCCTCCTGTACACTGCCCGCCTGAACCTCCTGTACACTGCCCGCCTGACCCTCCTGTACATTGCCCGCCTGACCCTCCTGTACACTTCCCGCCTGTACACTGCCCGCCTGACCCTTCTGTACACTGCCCGCATGACGCTCCTGCACACTGCCCGCCTGACCCTCCTGTACACTGCCCGCCTGACCCTTCTGTACACTTCCCGCCTGACGCTCCTGTACACTGCCCTCCTGTACACTGCCCGCCTGACCCTCCTGTACACTGCCCGCCTGACCCTCCTGTACACTGCCCGCCTGACCCTCCTGTACACTGCCCGCCTGACCCTCCTGTACACTGCCCGCCTGACCCTTCTGTACACTGCCCGCCTGACCCTTCTGTACACTGCCCGCCTGACCCTTCTGTACACTGCCCGCCTGACCCTTCTGTACACTGCCCGCCTGACCCTTCTGTACACTTCCTGCCTGACGCTCCTGTACACTGCCCGCCTGACCCTTCTGTACACTTCCCGCCTGACGCTCCTGTACACTGCCCGCCTGACCCTTCTGTACACTTCTCTCCTGTACACTGCCCGCCTGACCCTTCTGTACACTGCCCGCCTGACGCTCCTGTACATAAAAGGAACTATTGTGTAAAACCCATATCCGTTCATTATTAAGTGCACCCAGAGAACCCCATGAATTTCACCAGCCCAGATATATCAGTAAAAAATAATTGGGGTGTAGAAAAAACGAAGAACTCTGGTGTCTTGTGGTGTGACCCTGATGAAGTTGCAATCCGATCTGTAATTCCTTTAGGTTTGTCTCTGTAAACATTCCAGCCACAGTTCCACAATGGCTGCATAAACCTTTATTGAATATTCTCTCTGTAAATAGATGCAATCCGTTTCCTCTGGATTGGCACAAGTTCTGGCAATGATGCAGGGGGGTCCCCAGGAAGAACCCACAAGTGAATGAACTGTTGCAACATATGCTTATTTATTATACATTGCAGAACATAGAATCACACAACGGTTTTTGTGGGGGGGGGAGTCCTCCCTTCGTCAGGTGTCATACAGTGTATTTTCCCCAATACGTTGTGTAACCCCCTATAGGATTACCATGGCCATAAAGGGTTAATCATGCCGACCCACATAGAGAGTAATGCTTTTTCCTATTACATGGGGCTGGGAGCGAGTCAGCATATGCTAGGCCCCGCCCAATATTGCCTGGAGATAGGGACATCTCAGGAGATATATATAGGAAGGGGAAGGTTCTAGAGGTTAGGTTCCTGGAGGGGTGAGAGTGGAGGAACCTCAGTGTATATAGTTAAGAAGTATGTTCCTGAGTGTATAGGAAGGAACAGTCCCTGTTTGTTATGTTTTAGTTGGGACAGTGCCCTTTCAGTTAGGGTCCCGAGATATGGCCAAAGTGAACTCAGTAGTTCACAGAAGAAGAGGCAACCACACTACAGAGGTGTCCATGAAGGGGCCCCAGGGTGCAAAAGCGCCAGCTCTACAGGCAGATCCGCACAGGCCTCAGTCCTAGTCTGTCTAGGAGTGGAAGTTCAGATACCGGAGCAGCATGTAGATCCAGTATCCATATTGAGTTGGCCAGGGCCCGCAAAGGATCCCCTAGTGACAGATCATAACGGACGTAATTGACTATGTAACCTCTGTTCTTTTAATGTAACCATGTATTGTTATAACTCTGTGCCCAGGACATACTTGAAAACGAGAGGTAACTTTCAATTCATTACTTCCTGGTAAAACATTTTTATAAATAAAGTATTGCACAACGGAGACATGTTTCTGATTCATTGACCAGTCACGTGTTCGCACCTCCCCATCGTGTTAAGTGAGGGCACCCGAGGATGCAACAGTGAGGAGTATAGCAAAACCACTTGGAACTGATCACACCTGTAACTACAGTATGTGTTATCTTATTGCAATGTTACACATGTAACTGACCTGATAACCATGTTCCCGACCTTGTGAATGTTTTCCCTCCATCCACGGATATTGTAAAAGGGATGCGTCCAGTTTCGAACAACAGTGGGGAAATGCAGTGAGCGTGTCCCAATTCATCCATGTAACCCAAGTAATCCGGTACATTCTTGAATCTGTTGAACGTGAAAACTCTTTATTTGTACTTGTTATAAAGGAGTGAGATACTACGTTAACCCTTTCCAATCTCCATTTGAACTGGATGCAGAATTTTGACATGGAGACTTTGATAGACCATCAAACTATCTAATCCACCCAATTTTCTTATCTTTATCTCGCTTTATTTTTTTATATATACACCATTAAATTTACTTTTCTCTGCAATAAGAAAACTATATATATATATATATATATATATATACCACCCTCTATCAAAATTTTATTAAGTATAGCCAATGAGGCACAATTGCAAAAGCTTATTTCATGGCAGAGAGACAGGCTAAGCAGGTGAACGAAGCTGATACAGGGTTTAGGATTTTGGACTTGTATCCACATCATAAAGTCAATAGGAAGCTAAAATTACCATGCCCACTTGGTGCTCATTTGTATATAACTACCCGGAATTTTTGGCTGCAGCCTAAACACCTATCACATGACAGTGGATGGAATGAAGCCAGTTTGGGAATTGTGGAAGACATGCAAAGATTCTCATGGGTATTCTGTCTCTGCTGGACTTGTATCTCTGTGGCTACTGGGGATCAGAATAACCTAAAATGCAATACTACTGGTGCAATTTGGGAGCAAAAAGCACTGTAAATATTTAAGAGGAAATGGCTTTTTAAAGTGTTCAGTCATAAATTCAGAGTCAACCTTGGAAATTGTGAATCCGTTTTATTTTCTTGGGTGACATGCAAATGATTATTGCTGGTTATTGCTGGTCTGGACATAAATTCCATTCCATCAAAGAGTGAAAACACTTTATTGGTTCTGCGATTTCAGTAGAGGCTTCAGCAGTGGGTTAAATACCCTGTGCACAGGGATGGAAGAGCGTCTGGGAACGGGACTTTAGAGACAAATGTCTGTTTTCAACCTTGGCTCCTATCTGACTGAGGAAGGTCCTATTGATGGATAACATTGAAAGATGTACGTGTCCTTCACTCCACATGAAAAAAACAAAGGGGGAATTTAGCAAAATACATTGTACATGTAGGTAACATGGTATCTTTTATTGAATCCACATATTCTTAGCAGTGGACTAAAGACTGTAATCTGATGCTGAAGAAGTCTGAAAACTTGCAAACTATTAGTTGGTTCTGGCATTCTAACTAAAGAATACAAATATGCAGATAGTCTTGGAAATAGTTGCAACATGTCTTTTTTATCTCACTATTAAATGTGCAGCCTTCGCTAAGACTTCCTATTGCTCCATATGAGCAGCAGTTCCAGTATCCATTACTGATGCAATTGGGGCAAAGTTCCATCAAAGTTCCTTCATACTATACAGATCTAAGAGGTATATTCAAGGTAATACCCATTCGTGAGCGATAATAACTATTGTAGCTTAAAGAATATTCCCCCTGTATCTGGGGCATTTTGGAGCAAAATTGCTTTAAAAGAGAGGTATTTTCATAGTCTGTTACTTTGTGTCATTGCATTAATACACTTCACTCAAAATTTTCCCTGTGTGAGTCTGCTTGCCACTTTAGGAGTGTGAGGTGCAGTGAGAAAGGTGTTACTTTGTGAACACACGGGAATGGAATATATTGAATAATATGTCTCAGTGTATTCATTTTTCAGCCCTTTCTTCTTAAAACTCCACCAACGTGAGAAAAATCTTCCTGGCTAACAATCTACATTAAAAGGTATAAAACTACATTGATAAATTTCTTATATTTGATACATGCAAGTCAAAGCAAGATTATATGTACACAACATTGACATCAATGGATAAACAAACAAAACGACTCCCTTAAACCTTAGGTTGCCACTTTTGTTTGCCTTATCAGGAGCCACATGAGCCCTGCCCCAAGCATTCACATGGGTGCCACCAGACTTCCAGCAGCATAAGGGTTAAAGTCATTTGATCAAAACACCACTTTTGTAGCTGATACGTAGATGACATACAGTTCAATAACTAGTGTAATACTGAACTGACCTGCATGTTACAGTAGAGTTTGGGTCAAATGTTACATTCTGAATGGTAAAATCTTTCCCACCCATCAACGTTCCAGAGTAGGGAGCGATGCGCAGGCAGAATCGGCGGTAATCTGTACAGCAAGTTCCCAGGTTCTCACAAGTTGCATGGCAGGAGCAATTTTGCAGCTGCCTCCCACATCCAGCATTGCAGGTCTCTGGTGCACCTAAGGAAATACATTTCCATTATGTCCTTTGCAAACAGATCATTGTTCAGTTTCTGACTTTATTCCGTTGTGTTTTTGTGTGTTGCCAGCAACATGAGAGGGGCTGTTTGTATTGTGTACTAGGACCACAACAGGGTATGAGAATAGAGACAACCTGCAGGGTGCTTCAGTGAAATGGCAACATCCCCAAAAAGAGGAATGATGGACCTACTGCATCATCCCAAAAAATATGCCGGGGGCGGCGTTGAATTGACAGAGGGCAGAGTAGGAAATGAAGATGGTGCAGAAGAACACTTGTAGGTGAATGAGAGAGAGAGAGACAGAAGACATAACGTAATTGAATAGTACTGCACTATGAAACACCAGTACATAACACCAGTACACACAGTGTTAAACACTACTAGAATTCAACTGTACATTATAATTGAGACTTGACTCCACTTTTTCCATTTCACATGCTTATCCAGTATTTGCACAATGTCCCAGTACTGTGCAAACAATGGATTATAACAATATAGCTACATACATAGTTACAGAGCAGATAAGGTTGAAGAAAAATACATATGTCTTCATCCTATATGAACAGAAAAAAAGCTAACATGGTACCAGCCTATATTTAATATACCGGTATCATAGGGAAAACCTGTGCCAGTGATATCTCATAAGGGTTAAAAATCTTCCAGATAACAGCAATAACCATCACATTTCTTCCTGCATCCATGATCTTCCTATGTGTAACTTTTTAGGTACAGGTATATTGCGGTTGGTAAAAACATATTACCTGCCAAAAATCGACTTTTCATCAAGACCAATAAAATAACAAACTCTACATTCTACTTTACATTTAAGTAAACTCACATGTCTTAGTGATCAGGGACCCGGTATATCAATATTCAAATCCTGTTCAGAACGTCTCCTTTATTTAATTGAGATGTATTCCAGCTTGTTGTAGGGAGCTGTACCCCTGGGCTTTTAATTAAGAGTAAATGTATTGTCTAATGAATCGGTTGATGGTCACAATGGCAGCTACTGTACATGGACTAGTAAATAGTAATAAAAATGTTTGGGTGGTGCCTTGTCCTAATTCAGAAGGAAATTATGACAAACCCAGTAAAGTGCCAACAGGGTGAAACCAGCTTAACACAAAAAGAGGTTCCACTGTAATTAAGTGCACTGTGCAGTGTTGGAATATTACGTTATATACTTCTAAGTTTCAAAGATTCCTTTAAGTCTCATTATAAAATGTGTTATTGTACCTTGCAATAAAATGTACAATGTCATACTATTCAAGTCATAGTATACCAGGGTATGACTATAAGATAAAATCATATGAGAGTTATAACCATAATTAACTAAACGAGTGAAAATACATGACACTGGGAATATGAAGATAATATAAAAACATGGTTCATAAACCTGAAGCTGTTGTTGGGCGAACAAGTTGAAAGTGGACACTAAGAGAAGATGATAACATTGACCATGCCATCTTTGAGTAAACCCTTACTGTTCCATACACTCTGCCACGTCTCAGTCCATGTGTACAATTCTCAGCACCTTTGCAGTAAGCGGCAAGAAGCATTCAAGCATTTCCCAATACTGCCCGTGAGGAATGATCTGACGATGCCAACAGATGTTGGGAGACACAGGTTTGGCCTAACGGACATGTTTGTTGCCATGATGTTATGGGAGGGACACGTTAATATCGTATTGGTGAGATTTAAATTAAAAACTTCCTCTTATCAAACCCTGTGGTGTTTTAATAAACCATTGCATGAGGTTTTTGTTTAAAAATATATACTTTTGTTGTCCTTGTGTATAACAATATTAAGTTTCATGCTGGTTGAAAAAACACATATTACAAAATCTAATTTTCTTCAACATCAACCACAACACTGTATTGGTCACATTATTATTATTATTATTATTATTATTATTATTATTATTATTATTATTATTATTATTATTATTATTATCATCAGATGTATTGGTACTGTCCATGTTAACTGAAAGGCTCCTCTCATTGGGAACATTGTATATACTCATTTACAACCTGCCTAGAACATATCTTTAATTAAAGTTGAGGTGTTTGCTGTTTTGATCATGTGGAGCTGTATGGCAACCTTTACTGGTAGCATAATCCTACTAATAATAACATTATATCGCGCTTTTCTCCTAATGGGACTCAGCGCTTCACAGTTACAAAAATGGAAAAAGAAGAAAACATTTAAGGTTATAAAAGAGACCAAACACAAGGATAGACACAATACAGGAAGGGACAGTCCTGGTAGCTATTAAATGCCGGACAGGTTGTGGTTCATTAGTTAAATGATTGGGTAAATAGGTAGGTCTTGACCCTTTTTATAGATTTCCAGAGAGGAAGCCTCTTGCACTGTACGAAGCAGACTGTTCCAGAGAGTGGGAGCAGCGTGGCTAAAAGCTCGGGCCACAAAGGAAGTTAAGGAGATTCTGGGAACTGTTAGAAGTCCTTCACCTGCAGGTGGAAGGGAGTGACTGGGAGTGTAGGGAACTAGAAGCTCTCTCACATAGCTAGGACCCTGGGCATGTGGGGCTTTGAATGTCAACAAGACAATTTTGAAATAAATTCCCCATTTTACAGCGCAGAGAACGGAGAACCGGCGTCATGTGACAAGAACGGGTCTGGTTAGTAAACAACCTGGCCACAGCGTTCTGCACCAGCTGCAGGGGGCGCAGCTCTTTTTCTGGAAAACCCATGTAGAGTGCGTTGCAGTAGTCCAGGCGTGAGGACACAAAGGCATGGACAAGCGTTGTAATATCCTTTGGGGAGAACAAGTGCTTAATCCTGGCTGTGGAACGAGGATATGTGTTGTGGAATGAGTTTCCTGCTGTTCACAATGCCAGCTACATTAATGGATTAGTGACAAATATTAATAATGTTTGGGCAGTGTCTAATCCTAGTTTAATTGAGAATGAAACAATTAAAAGCGCAAGAAAGTCAGGATGGCGTCTTTTTAATGCACAAAGAGGCCACACTCCCATTAAAGATGCAATTCCACATAGCCAGACAGAAAGCAAGCTTTTTGTAAAGAAATTACAGTATCATTTACTTCCCTAGCCAGGGAGCTTGTCACCTGCACCCATCACGTCCCAGGAGAAACGAAGATGGGAACCCCCTATTAGTGCTTGGGCCGTTGGTTCATTTGGGTCTACTAGGATCCTTTTATTATGTAAATATATGTGAATTTATTCTGAGTCAATTTATAATGTTTTATCTATTTTGACTGATGTTTTTTTCTCTTTTTGTGCTTCGTTTGCTTTGCATGTGTTCAGGTTTAACCCCGCTGATCGCGGGAGAGTGGGAGCAGCAGAGGGAGAGTGGGAGCAGCAGAGGGAGAGTGGGAGCAGCAGAGGGAGAGTGGGAGCAGCAGAGGGAGAGTGGGAGCAGCAGAGGGAGAGTGGGAGCAGCAGAGGGAGAGTGGGAGCAGCAGAGGGATACCATCGTTTGTGAATACTAAAGGATTTATATTGGGACAGCGCACACCTTCTTCTTATCTGAAAACCACATGGCTCTCTGAGCATCATGTTACCCTATTGCAAGGACCGAAGAATCTGTATTATGTTTGGAATAACCTACACTGAGGGTTCTTAACGCCAGTCCTGAAGTACCCCCCTTCCCCAACAGGTCAGGATTGAATGATATCCCCACATGATGTCGCCGGTCACTTTAGCAAAGTAACAGCATGGGGTATGTGATGGGGTAATCCATGTGATTTCAGCTAAATGCCAATTTATTGCACTGTGTATCCAAGGTGCGTAAGCCTAAAATTGCTGGTTTCACGTGACTGTGAGTTAGTTTATGGCATATGTTATGGTTAATGATGCAAAATTAAGCACTGGGCAATAAAAAATCCCTTTATGAAGACGTACACATTTCATTAGTACACAAATATAATTATCCCTCGCTACATCTCTGAAGAATGAGGACCGAGTGATTTCTCCTTTTGACAACATAATGTAACACTGATTCCTAACGGATTCCAGAGAACCAGCTAATTAGTGTTTGGACAACAATGCAAAAAACAATGTTCATGTTTATTGGTTGTCAAATAGCGGATTAATGATAATATTTTGGGGTTGTGATCATCCAGCCAGAAAACTGAATTCATCAACACTCACAAGTATTCTAGTTTGTCAGCAGACTCGCATCCCCAGAGATCTGTACAGGCATACCCCGGTTTAAGGACACTCACTTTAAGTACACTCGCGAGTAGGGACATATTTTCAATAGCCCCATACCCCTGTGTTCGTACGCTCGCTTCGCGAGTACGGACACTGATTCTTCCCTACAGACCGCCGTAGTAGTGACGCACTGATTCCCCTCCCCCAATAGGCAAACGGCAGCTCGCGCATACGCCTGTCAGCACGTCCTCAACAGCAATACCGGCTCCCTACCTACGAAGCATCGATGAGTAGTGAAAAGGTAGTGCTTCACTTTGAGTACATGTTCGCTTTACATACATGCTCTGGACCCATTGCGTACGTTAATGCGGGGTATGCCTGTAATGTGTGTGCCGGTCTGATAAACAACCCCACCCCAACACATGGCCACAAGGTCACTAATAGAAACCTGTGTGGCCGAACCCTGACCCTACCACCCTTAGAGCCCATATTCTGCCCAGTGCCAGAGCACAGGAACCATGGGGTCTCTCTCCCCCCCTCCCCCCCCAGGATATTAAATAAAGGTCATAGTCCTGGACAAACCCATGTTATAAACATCATGTGAAATGTCAAACCTGCTTTAAAACGCCACATTACAACAAATGCCGGAGACCTTTTCACAAGTTCAAGAAGTTGACATTTTGTGACATTATCACCATTCACAAATTGGCCTGTCTTTCTCAAAAGAGAAATTTATCTTTAATATTAATCCTGTTGTGTGAGAGGGGAGGACAGAGAGATAATACCAGCTAGTAACACGCCTATCTCTAAGGCGTGTAATATAGTCCTTGCTGCTGTGCGGGCGCACGCGTTTAGTTACTAGGGTGCAAGCGGTGATGCGCGCAGTTAGGGGTTGTGACTCTGATGTCACAGCATTAGGCCGCGCTGTGATTGGTTCACGGCGTGGCAGCAGGGCGAAAATACAATTTTATTGTATATTTCCTGGTCTGTCGCACGTCCCAAGTATAGAAACATCTATAGAACACAGCCAATTATAATTGACATGGTAGCGCATGCACGCGCACTATATTACACGCCTTATTCTTAACAGTCGTGCGTAGTGATGAGAGAGACAATTCCTGCACATTTTGGAAACTTAATACCCGGCTCTGAAATATTTCCAAAGGGTTTTACTTATAATGTGTAGTCTCCCAAAGTACTAGCGCTCCGACATGTAATATCCAGGAGGAACGCGGAGTAAGACGTGAGACTATAAACGATGTTTCGCTGAAACTTGAATCAGGGTGTTTGTTCCTTTGAACCTCCAGTTGTAAAACAAGTAAAGCAGGAAACAACAAGCCGTGCTTTCACTAATAGTTTTAATATCCAGGTTGGCATACATTGAAACACAGTGGGTGTATTTAAATACTAGTTTAATCTTAATTGGATATACATTTGTGAGATAATTCTACATAAGCAGAAAGGGCCGACGAGGCAGATTTTTATCGAAAATCCCCAACGACTTGCGCTTTTGTTTACATAGTATAACGCCCTTAGGGGACTATGCACTAAGCTGTGATAAGTCGTTTTAAGAGCACAAAGTGCTCTTAGAACGTGAGGTTCCGCCGAGCGCTATTCACTAAGCTGCGCAAACAGGCACTTTGCGCTCTAAAACGGACTTTTTCCTGGAAATTTTTCAAAGTCCAACTTTGCTCGTACGATGAGCTGTGTGCGCTGAATCCTGCCCTTCTGCGGGATTCACTAAACAACGCAAACTTATCGTACGTGAAAGTTGCGCTGAATAAAGCTCACCAGCTAAAGGCAGGTGATAAAAAAAGCAGGACTTAGAAAAATTTCTTTGTTTACCTTTTTGCAGGCGCAAAACCCATACAACAGGGTGGCGGGTGTCCCCGGGTGACCCTGCGGAGGTCCCCGAGGGAGGCCGGGGGTCGCGCGGGTGTGCCTGGCTGACCCCGCGGCCATCCCGGGGTCCCCGCGGGAGTCCCGGTGTACCCGCAGGCCTGCGGTACCAATGTTGTGCCTACAAAATACTAAACATTATTTCTAACTAAATACACCGCCCTAACACATACAGTACAATAATGTGCAAAATAACTAGTATCTTCTATCTTCATCTGTCACCATTTCTTGATCTTCTTTATCTTCTATCTTCATCTGTCAATCCAAAAAACCCCATGATAAATCCCAACCGATGTTGCCTCGTCGTCTTCTTGGGCTCAAATGAGACGTCACGGTCTTAAATAGGGCTTGTGACGTCACATTTAGCCTCAAAATGGTTAACAGCCACCTGATTGGCTGTTCAAACCATTTTCCGACTTGAATTTTTTTTTTTACATGACGTCACTTAAAGGGAATGATGCCAGCCAATCAGAATGGCTGTGCTTTATTTGCCGTTAAGATGACGTGACGAAGCCGGCGTCACATGGTATTTCAGCCAATCAGATCGTGGGAACCAATTCTGTGCTGTGTTGGGTGATAATGGTGAAAGGCGGGGTTGCAGACCTGCCTAAGACATGCAAATGAGCATACAGGAATATTTCTATTTGCTATATATATATATATATGTATATATATATATATATATATATATATATATATATATATATATATATATTTTGTGTTGACAGGTCTTGTTTTTCTCGAAGAGTATGGGCCAGACGGTTAAGGTTGCCCCTAACCATAAAGCACTTGCTAATATATGGTTTTTGCTGTCTGGTGGGTCTGACTGGGGTGTACTATGGGAGAATGGTCTCGGGCTCCACCCTGACACAAAGTGAAGCGACTTCAAGATTACCTGACCATGCATATCAGCTAGCAGAAAGGGTCATGGCCCAGTTAAATGGCAATAACAAGAGAAGGTATGATCACAAAGTCCGCTATCGGGAGCTTCGGCCCGGAGACGCCGTTCTCCTACGCAACTTAGGGATCCCCGGCAAACACAAGCTGGCTGATCGATGGAGAGAAGGACTCTTTGAAGTAGAGTCCCAGATGCCGGGCCTCCCTGTGTATCGCATACGTGACGCGGACGGCAGGGTAAAGGTCTGGCACCGAAACCACTTGTTGCCTATACCACAAGTGGGAGAGTGTGACCTAGAACCAGAGACTGTAGTGACCGACAATGAGCCCGAAGAGTCTACAGAGACTCCAGCTTCAGTATCTGAGACTAATCAAGATCCTATGCAAGGAACATCCACCACTTTCACCGGAAACTGGTGGGCATCTCCCGAAGGAGCACTGGGTAATTGTCCGGTGCCTCAAGTACCTTCACCAGCGGCTTCAACAAGTCGTCAGCTCGATCCCAGGTGTCCAAGTTTTGTGCCAAGTAGATACAATGTTCACTCAGACAGAGACTTTGTTCGAACTAGTCCACCCTCTACGAAAGAGTCAAGGCCTCAAGCCTATGACAGCCTCTCCCAAGACGAAGATATAGAGACAGAGACTCGCAGGAGCCAGCGAGTAAGACGCCCTCCCACTAGAGTGGCATATGATTCGCTAGGGGCTCCTCTTTATGAGTCTCAGCAGCCAGCTAAAGCTAAGCTAGCCTCAGTGATAAACATGCTCATTGAAATGTACAACATTGTTTAGAGTTTGTATTCGTTAAGTTATGTAACATGTACAGCATTTTTATTATATAACTTCTCTATGTTACGTTGTTCCCAAGCTGGGTCGTTGGAGTTTCCACCAGGGGGAGATGTAGCCGGGTCCCCTTCTTACCTCCGGGCTGCGCGAGAGGGGGGACGGCTCCTTGGAAGGTGGCGGCTGTGTGTGGGTGCCGACGAGGGGGGCGAGCAGGTCGCCGAAGCTCCGCGGTGGTACCTAATAGAGGGCGCCGCCATCTTTAGACCATCGCGCATGCGCATTGGAGCCATACACGCGCAGCGCCAGATAGTACTGAGGCTCATAGGAAATGCCTAGGAAGGGACTACAAATCCAAGCAGCCCCAGGACTGCATATCACATGGCACAAACAGCCAATAGGGCCCTTAGTATCTCGGCGCGATACAGGAGATACATTTTGCGCGCTTGGGGACACGCAGGCAGTCGTGATCCAGACAGGAAGCGTGAAGGTAATGTCCAGGGGGCAGTGCTCCACTGGACTAAGCCAGATTCCCCACCTAGGTCCAAGATAGACCCCCGATTCACTGCAGATGGTGTATGCTGCAGGGAAAGGCCTTGAGATAGGGACCTTCCCCAGTAGTGTTTCAGTGAGGGACATCAGCAGCAGGACATTGCATCTAAAGGTGATGAGTGGCCTGAAGCCTGGGAGCAGAACAAGGCCACAGTATCAGAGACTCTATTATAGGGGTACAATCCAGCTGGAGGCCCCTCCAGAGGCAAGAGCCTAAGGATCATCACAGCAGAGTAACCAGTGGATCGCGGTACAGAATCACGTCGTGGATCCACGGAGTTATTTGCTTGTTAGCCTGATCTGGACGGAGACCAGGGAGGTATTATCCACGTGCACCAACGGGCCCCAACACACTAAGGGAAGCGCGCTATCCCACACATACTCTTTGGGGAAGGGACAAGCTTGTGGATACTACAGGGTTTAGTGGCCAGGCAGTCCAGGATTTTGGGGGCTCCACCCAGGAGGTGTCATTGGTTGGGGAAGGCCTTGTAGGGCCATGTTATGTTGGATGATATATATGTGTTCCTATGTGCTTAGTAATCACCGTTATAATGTACCTGTGTGTAATTATGGTGTATATTGGTTCCTGTGAGGGGCTCCTCCCACTACGTTGGGATCCCTCTCCGGTGGAGGCGCTGCATCAAGACGTTACATATATCACCCCAGGCTCCCAGTGGTGGAGGCTTAGGCCCTATGTGAACCAACAGGTAGTGGCAACACCGGTAGCCTTCATGTTTAGGGGGAAACAGGGCTACACACACTTAATAACTCAGGCACCTTGTGATGCTTAGTAGAGGATCACTACACACAGTACACACATTCAACATAGTCCCCAAGTAGCACTGCGCGGGTGTAGTCAGTGTCGCGGCTGTGAGTCAGTGTCGCGGCTGTGAGTCAGTGTCGCGGCTGTGAGTCAGTGTCGCGGCTGTGAGTCAGTGTCGCGGCTGTGAGTCAGTGTCGCGGCTGTGAGTCAGTGTCACGGCTGTGAGTCAGTGTCACGGCTGTGAGTCAGTGTCACGGCTGTGAGTCAGTGTCACGGCTGTGAGTCAGTGTCACGGCTGTGAGTCAGTGTCGCGGCTGTGAGTCAGTGTCGCGGCTGTGAGTCAGTGTCGCGGCTGTGAGTCAGTGTCACGGCTGTGAGTCAGTGTCGTGGCTGTGAGTCAGTTTCGCGGCTGTGAGTCAGTGTCGCGGCTGTGAGTCAGTGTCGCGGCTGTGAGTCAGTGTCGCGGCTGTGAGTCAGTGTCGCGGCTGTGAGTCAGTGTCACGGCTGTGAGTCAGTGTAGTGGCTGTGAGTCAGTGTCGTGGCTGTGAGTTAGTGTCACGGCTGTGAGTCAGAGTCGAGGCTGTGAGTCAGTGTCGCGGCTGTGAGTCAGTGTCGTGGCTGTGAGTCAGTGTCGCGGCTGTGAGTCAGTGTCGCGGCTGTGAGTCAGTGTTGCGGCTGTGAGTCAGTGTCGCGGCTGTGAGTCAGTGTCATGTCGCGGCTGTGAGTCAGTGTCGCGGCTGTGAGTCAGTTTCACGGCTTTGAGTCAGAGTTGCGGCTGTGAGTCAGTGTCACGGCTGTGAGTCAGTGTCACGGCTGTGAGTCAGTGTCGCGGCTGTGAGTCAGTGTCGCGGCTGTGAGTCAGTGTCGCGGCTGTGAGTCAGTGTCGCGGCTGTGAGTCAGTGTCGCGGCTGTGAGTCAGTGTCGCGGCTGTGAGTCAGTGTCACGGCTGTGAGTCAGTGTCACGGCTGTGAGTCAGTGTCGCGGCTGTGAGTCAGTGTCGCGGCTGTGAGTCAGTGTCACGGCTGTGAGTCAGTGTCGCGGCTGTGAGTCAGTGTCGCGGCTGTGAGTCAGTGTCGCGGCTGTGAGTCAGTGTCGTGTCGCGGCTGTGAGTCAGTGTCGCGGCTGTGAGTCAGTGTCGTGTCGCGGCTGTGAGTCAGTGTCACGGCTGTGAGTCAGTGTCACGGCTGTGAGTCAGTGTCGTGGCTGTGAGTCAGTGTCGCGGCTGTGAGTCAGTGTCGCTGCTGTGAGTCAGTGTCACGGCTGTGAGTCAGTGTCGCGGCTGTGAGTCAGTGTCGTGTCGCGGCTGTTTGTCAGTGTCGCGGCTGTGAGTCAGTGTCGCGGCTGTGAGTCAGTGTCGCGGCTGTGAGTCAGTGTCGTGTCGCGGCTGTGAGTCAGTGTCGCGGCTGTGAGTCAGTGTCGCGGCTGTGAGTCAGTGTCGCGGCTGTGAGTCAGTGTCGCGGCTGTGAGTCAGTGTCGCGGCTGTGAGTCAGTGTCGCGGCTGTGAGTCAGTGTCGCGGCTGTGAGTCAGTTTCACGGCTTTGAGTCAGAGTTGCGGCTGTGAGTCAGTGTCACGGCTGTGAGTCAGTGTCACGGCTGTGAGTCAGTGTCGCGGCTGTGAGTCAGTGTCGCGGCTGTGAGTCAGTGTCACGGCTGTGAGTCAGTGTCGCGGCTGTGAGTCAGTGTCGCGGCTGTGAGTCAGTGTCGCGGCTGTGAGTCAGTGTCACGGCTGTGAGTCAGTGTCACGGCTGTGAGTCAGTGTCGCGGCTGTGAGTCAGTGTCGCGGCTGTGAGTCAGTGTCACGGCTGTGAGTCAGTGTCGCGGCTGTGAGTCAGTGTCGCGGCTGTGAGTCAGTGTCGCGGCTGTGAGTCAGTGTCGTGTCGCGGCTGTGAGTCAGTGTCGTGTCGCGGCTGTGAGTCAGTGTCGCGGCTGTGAGTCAGTTTCACGGCTTTGAGTCAGAGTTGCGGCTGTGAGTCAGTGTCGCGGCTGTGAGTCAGTGTCGCGGCTGTGAGTCAGTGTCGCGGCTGTGAGTCAGTGTCGCGGCTGTGAGTCAGTGTCGCGGCTGTGAGTCAGTTTCACGGCTTTGAGTCAGTGTCGCGGCTGTGAGTCAGTGTCGCGGCTGTGAGTCAGTGTCGCGGCTGTGAGTCAGTGTCGCGGCTGTGAGTCAGTGTCGCGGCTGTGAGTCAGTGTCGCGGCTGTGAGTCAGTTTCACGGCTTTGAGTCAGAGTTGCGGCTGTGAGTCAGTGTCACGGCTGTGAGTCAGTGTCACGGCTGTGAGTCAGTGTCGCGGCTGTGAGTCAGTGTCGCGGCTGTGAGTCAGTGTCACGGCTGTGAGTCAGTGTCGCGGCTGTGAGTCAGTGTCGCGGCTGTGAGTCAGTGTCGCGGCTGTGAGTCAGTGTCACGGCTGTGAGTCAGTGTCACGGCTGTGAGTCAGTGTCGCGGCTGTGAGTCAGTGTCGCGGCTGTGAGTCAGTGTCACGGCTGTGAGTCAGTGTCGCAGCTGTGAGTCAGTGTCGCGGCTGTGAGTCAGTGTCGCGGCTGTGAGTCAGTGTCGTGTCGCGGCTGTGAGTCAGTGTCGCGGCTGTGAGTCAGTGTCGTGTCGCGGCTGTGAGTCAGTGTCACGGCTGTGAGTCAGTGTCACGGCTGTGAGTCAGTGTCGTGGCTGTGAGTCAGTGTCGCGGCTGTGAGTCAGTGTCGCTGCTGTGAGTCAGTGTCACGGCTGTGAGTCAGTGTCGCGGCTGTGAGTCAGTGTCGTGTCGCGGCTGTGAGTCAGTGTCGCGGCTGTGAGTCAGTGTCGCGGCTGTGAGTCAGTGTCGCGGCTGTGAGTCAGTGTCGTGTCGCGGCTGTGAGTCAGTGTCGCGGCTGTGAGTCAGTGTCGCGGCTGTGAGTCAGTGTCGCGGCTGTGAGTCAGTGTCGCGGCTGTGAGTCAGTGTCGCGGCTGTGAGTCAGTGTCGCGGCTGTGAGTCAGTTTCACGGCTTTGAGTCAGAGTTGCGGCTGTGAGTCAGTGTCACGGCTGTGAGTCAGTGTCACGGCTGTGAGTCAGTGTCGCGGCTGTGAGTCAGTGTCGCGGCTTTGAGTCAGTGTCACGGCTGTGAGTCAGTGTCGCGGCTGTGAGTCAGTGTCGCGGCTGTGAGTCAGTGTCGCGGCTGTGAGTCAGTGTCACGGCTGTGAGTCAGTGTCACGGCTGTGAGTCAGTGTCGCGGCTGTGAGTCAGTGTCGCGGCTGTGAGTCAGTGTCACGGCTGTGAGTCAGTGTCGCGGCTGTGAGTCAGTGTCGCGGCTGTGAGTCAGTGTCGCGGCTGTGAGTCAGTGTCGTGTCGCGGCTGTGAGTCAGTGTCGCGGCTGTGAGTCAGTGTCGTGTCGCGGCTGTGAGTCAGTGTCACGGCTGTGAGTCAGTGTCACGGCTGTGAGTCAGTGTCGTGGCTGTGAGTCAGTGTCGTGGCTGTGAGTCAGTGTCGCTGCTGTGAGTCAGTGTCGCGGCTGTGAGTCAGTGTCGCGGCTGTGAGTCAGTGTCGTGTCGCGGCTGTGAGTCAGTGTCGCGGCTGTGAGTCAGTGTCGCGGCTGTGAGTCAGTGTCGCGGCTGTGAGTCAGTGTCGCGGCTGTGAGTCAGTGTCGCGGCTGTGAGTCAGTGTCGTGGCTGTGAGTCAGTGTCGCGGCTGTGAGTCAGTGTCGTGGCTGTGAGTCAGTGTCGTGGCTGTGAGTCAGTGTCGCGGCTGTGAGTCAGTGTCGCGGCTGTGAGTCAGTGTCGTGGCTGTGAGTCAGTGTCGCGGCTGTGAGTCAGTGTCGCGGCTGTGAGTCAGTGTCGCGGCTGTGAGTCAGTGTCGCGGCTGTGAGTCAGTGTCGCGGCTGTGAGTCAGTGTCGCGGCTGTGAGTCAGTGTCGCGGCTGTGAGTCAGTGTCGCGGCTGTGAGTCAGTGTCGCGGCTGTGAGTCAGTGTCGCGGCTGTGAGTCAGTGTCACGGCTGTGAGTCAGTGTAGCGGCTGTGAGTCAGTGTCGCGGCTGTGAGTCAGTGTCACGGCTGTGAGCTCACACACACAGGGTTACAATACAATAAAGAAAGCTATAGTCTCCTTCATCTAGATCGGGATGCCAAGTCCTTACACAATAGTGCATTGTGTGAATCATAACGGACTACTTCTTAATTTCCAAAGTAATCAAAACTGAAATGTTTGCTTTAAGCATGATTACATTGGTTAATGGAAGCAAATTAAATTGTTACGTTGTTTACATTTTATTTCCTAGGAACTACGAGGGATAATCTTCTGCAACCCTACAGCAACCCTACAGCAACCCTACAGCAACCCTACAGCAACCCTACAGCAACCCTACACACGTCTTGGGATATAATAGAAACATTGGAAGGTGGGGGGGTTGTATTTATTTGAGGGGTGGGAAGGTTTTTTGTACGTATTTGGGAGTGGGGATTTTTTTTTATTTGGGGGGGGGGTTGTATGTATTTTGTGGGGGAGGAGGAGGTATGTGTGTGGGGCCAGGGAGGGGGAATTGTGTGAGTGGGGAGGTGAGGGGGGGGAGAGTGAGAGGTGAGGGGGGGAGTAAGTGAGGAAGAGAGGGGGTAAGAGTGAAACGGAGGGGAGAGAAATATATGGGAAGACGGGGGGAAATAGAGGGGGATTGCAAGGTGTGAAATGGGGGGGCTCGCAAGACCGCTGACAGGGGGGGATGGGGGAGAGGGGGGGATCGTAACTCTAGTCCTGGGCCCCGGGAAATCTACTTCACTAAACACTTTAGACTTGGTGGATTTTTTAATTGCAATAGAAACAATGGCCTCACAAAGGATAGGATACACATAGCTCCATTAAATCATAAAGGGACATTAACTGAAACAGTAACAGGTGTTATTGTGCCTGGGGTCAAGCATATCCACTGACCGTATGCAAAAGCAACAGCCTTTGTGTGTCTCCCTAGCATAGGCTTAATGGTGTGTTATTGCAACGTGTTGTCATGGCTTCCAATAGCCCCCACCACACCCATCCCCCCCACCACACCCGTCCCCCCCACCACACCCATCCCCCCACCACACCTGTCCCCCCCACCACATCCATCCCCGCACCCACCATATTCATCCCCCCACCACCACATACATAACCCCTCACCCACACCCCCTCACATCCATCCCCCCCACCCCCACATCCATCACCACCACCTCCCCCCAACTCTCTCCCCCCTCACCCCTCCTCTCTCCTCCCTTACCCCCACCTCTCTCCTTCCTCCACCCCCCACCTCTCCCCCCTCCTCACCTCCCACACCCTCAACTCTCTCACCCCCACCTCTCTCCCCACTCACCTCTCTCCCCCCTCACCCCCCACCCCCCTCAACCCCCACCTTTCCCCCCTCACCACCTACACCTCTCCCCCCCTCCTCACCCCCCACACCCTCAACTCCCTCCCCCCCACCTCTCTCCCCCTCACCTCTCTCACCCCTCACCTCTCTCTCCCCACCTCTCTCCCCCCTCACCCCACCTCTCTCCCCCCTCACCCCACCTATCTCCCCCCTCACCCCACCTCACCTCTCTCCCCCACTCACCTCTCTCTCCCCTTCCTTCCCAACTCTATCCCTCCCAGTACAAGAGAAAAAACAGAGAATTAACCCTGAGTAGCCGATGCTACAAACTCAGCAGGTATGTATAGTCCATAGATTTCAGAATTGATCACCGCAGCAACCAGATAAATGCCACTAAGTCCATAAAACAACCTCCATAGAAAAGAGAATTATACCTGGATGGGGGGCAGTATAGCATAACTGGTAGAGATACAGAGGAGCCCCATTAGAGAAGTGCCCCAAGGTAAATCAAAGATCCAGCAACTGCTAGCCTCACCTGCATCCGGTGTTTCGGAGGATCGATCAGCTGGCCAGTGTCACGTCATTACAGATGAAAAACTGCCGGGTGTTGCTGAAAGGAAAGTGCGTGGCGCTCCTGATTGCTGGTACCGGTGGCGTGCTCCTGCCCGTATGAAGTACAAGGGAAATGGGAGAAGTCGGCGGTCACTGCTTTTCCGAAAAGACTCCAACCAAGCGCATAAAAATAAAAACTTTATTAAATCAAAAGAAAAGACATCCACAGGGACTGTGAACACTCTGACGCGTTTCGTCCTATGGCAAGGACTTTATTTACCATAGGACGAAACGCGTCAGAGTGTTCACAGTCCCTGTGGATGTTTTTTCTTTTGATTTAATAAAGTTTTTATTTTTATGCGCTTGGTTGGAGTTTTTTCAGAGGAGCAGTGACCGCCGAGTTCTCCCATTTTTCTATCCCTTCCAGGACTTCACTACACACACATAACCCCTCGCAGGGCCATAAAACACACACACACACACACACACACACACACACTTTGGGGAAAGCCTCTGCTTCAAAGCTGCACTGACCCTGAAATTGGACCGACTTCTGGCGCAGGGACAGGGATTTTACCAGAGGCCGGGACCAGCAACAGGAGATTCCCTCTGCAGGGGGGGAGGGACGGCTGTGACCCAGCAGGGGGGGGAGAGCTGTGACCCAACAGGGGGGGGGGGAGAGCTGTGACCCAGCAGGGGGGGGAGGGACGGCTGTGACCCAGCAGGGGGGGGGAGGGGGAGAGCTGTGACCCAACAGGGGGGGGGGGAGAGCTGTGACCCAGCAGGGGGGGGGGAGAGCTGTGACCCAGCAGCCAGGCACAGATGCTGGAACCAGGAGCCAGACACAGATGTTGGGCCCGACCTCTGGCCAGCCAGGCCCCCTGCAGCCGCCGAGCTCGGGACCTTTGTCCGACTCTCCCCCTCTCTCAGCGGCCCTCATAGGACCCTTTCAGTGTGAGATGGCCGGCAGATTATTGGATATAAGGAAAAAGCAGAAGTATTAAACATTTTCTGCTTCTGTATTTACCGGAGAAGAATCATTTGCAAAAATAGTGCCACAGGAGAAAGCTGCCATCTCTATATTAACAATTAGTTACCTGAGGAAGAAGCTCATAGACGGCTTGATAAAATGTAAGTAAATAACATGCCCGATGGCATACAGTACACCCAACAGTTCTTAAGGATCTCAATTCAGAAATAGCTAAACAATTACATGTAATATTCAGAATTATACCACTGTGTAAAGCATTAGTAAGGCCACACCTTGAATATGGAGTACAATTTTGGGCACCACTCCATTAAAAAGACATTCTGGAACTAGAGAGAGTGCAGAGAAGAGCCACCAAATTAATAAAGGGGATGGACAATCTAATTTATGAGGAGAGGCTAGCTAAATTAGATTTATTTACATTAGAAAAGAGGCGTCTAAGAGGGGATATGATAACTATATACAAATATATATATCAATGTTTCTCTAAATTGGCCCTGATGGTTAATATAATCGCCACTGTGTTTTACTAGCAGAAAATGTGTCCATTGGGAAAATTACAGGAAGGCAGGCACTGCATGGCCTCACACTGCATACACTGCATGGCCTCACACTGCATGGCCTCACACTGCATGACCCCACGCTGCATGGCCTCACACTGCATGGCCTCACACTGCATGGTCCCACACTGCATGGCCTCACACTGCATGGCCCCACACTGCATGACCCCACGCTGCATGGCCTCACACTGCATGGCCCCACACTGCATGGTCCCACACTGCATGGCCTCACACTGCATGGCCCCACACTGCATGACCCCACGCTGCATGGCCTCACACTGCATGGCCCCACACTGCATGGCCCCACACTGCATGGCCTCACACTGCATGGCCTCACACTGCATGACCCCACGCTGCATGGCCTCACACTGCATGGCCTCACACTGCATGGTCCCACACTGCATGGCCTCACACTGCATGGCCCCACACTGCATGACCCCACGCTGCATGGCCTCACACTGCATGGCCCCACACTGCATGGCCCCACACTACATGGCCCCACACTACATGGCCCCACACTGCATGGCCCCACACTGCATGGCCTCACACTGCATGGCCCCACACTGCATGGCCTCACACTGCATGGCCTCACACTGCATGGCCTCACACTGCATACACTGCATGGCCCCACACTGCATGGCCTCACACTGCATACACTGCATGGCCTCACACTGCATGGCCTCACACTGCATGGCCCCACACTGCATGGCCTCACACTGCATGGCCTCACACTGCATGGCCTCACACTGCATACACTGCATGGCCCCTCACTGCATACACTGCATGGCCCCAAACTGCATACACTGCATGGCCCCACAGTGCATGGCCTCACACTGGATACACTGCATGGCCTCACACTGCATGGCCCCACAGTGCATGGCCTCACACTGCATGGCCTCACAATGCATGGCCTCACAATGCATGGCCTCACAATGCATGGCCTCACACTGCATACACTGCATGGCCTCACACTGCATACACTGCATGGCCCCACACTGCATTGCCTCACACTGCATGGCCCCACACTGCATGGCCTCACACTGCATGACCTCACACTGCATACACTGCATACACTGCATGGCCTCACACTGCATGGCCTCACACAGCATGGCCCCACACTGCATGGCCCCACATTGCATGGCCCCACACTGCATGGCCCCACACTGCATGACCTCACACTGCATGGCCTCACATTGCATGGCCCCACACTGCATGGCCTCACACTGCATGGCCCACATTAGAGAAGCTTCAGTTTGTTTGTGTTCCATACAACATGTGATGCAGCATCTTCCCTATTACACACACTTTGCTTTTCCCAGGTTATACATTCCCTAGTTTACAGCTCAGACCGTGGTCACCATGATAAGGACACGTCAGACTCTTCCCTATCTGCATCATGAAGATAAGCAATCGGGGAATGCTTGTCCGTGGTCTCCAGTAGTTATATATTAATAGGAATATGCAGAGTGGCACTTCCCCCCCCCCCCCCCCACTTCTCATGCGTTTATTGGTTTTCTTTTCTCATCCCTGTATAACACATCATTTTCTTTATCCCGTTCAGCCAATGCAATTCCGCCATTTTTACCCCCCCCTTTTATTACAGGACGGGAATCAGGAGCCCCCTGCAGCTGGACCGCGCTATTTTACCCGAGATACTTTACTGGTGAAGTTACTGCCGCTACTTTTTAAAGGGGGTTTAAATGGCTGTCCAACTCCTCTTGCACCGGGGCCTCCCATTCACTAATTTTACCATTGGCCAATAAACACACAGAGAGGGGAAGGGGCATTGCCTGCGCAAACTCTTGCTCGGCACAGTGATATCCCACAAAAGAGAGAAGCCAGAGGAAATTCCTCACCGGGCATATACCCCTCTAATAGCAATATTTGTTACAATCTGGTGCGTGACCGCAGCCACCTTTGTACCATTCCCCATCCCGAAAGTTACAGTAGTGCAGAGAAGGGAGCGCGCACGCATGCTGCTGGTTACCTGAAAAGCAACAGCACAAAGGGTGTGTAGGCGGACGCTCACAGAGGTATGCAAGGGAGTCTGGTTATAGTGAAATTAAATAAGGCTTTTATTGCGCCTGTTTCCTTAATATCAGGAAACCATCCAAACAAGGGGTAAACAAAGCTTCTATTCACTTGGGAGTGTTTCTAGTGAAATACTACTGTATGCAGTCCACACTCCCTTTAGATAAGCATGTCTCCCAGTCCCAAACATATAGCATGAAAATAAGCAGATATATAAAGTCTCATAAATGAAAGTCTTATCTGTTCCTTGTGGTTTGGAGGGAAAATCTTCTCTGTTCCTGCGTTGCTACCTTTCCTCAGGTTTTGTCTGCATTCTGGTTTAGAAGTTTCCCCTGTGTCTTGAAAGCAGCTCTGCTGTTTCATCTAGCATGGCTCAAGACACGTTTTGAGAGTCAAGGAGAATCTCTGCTCTGTCTCCAAGTTCAGCTCAGGTGTGAGCTAAGGAGTCTCTCTTCCTGTCTCAAAAGACAGGATTTTCTAAGCAATCTAATCAGGCAGGTGGTGATTGTTAATTGACTACCAGCAGTTAACCACCACACTGCTGGATTAGAGGCATATTACTTGAACAGGGATAACTCCCCTGTTACAGGGTGGTTATCTTACATTGTGCAATTTCCCATCCTGAGATATCAAGCCCATAAAGACCAGGGCGCAGGAATGGATTAGAACGGCCGGGAGGAATTTCAGTTGAAAACAAAAAGAAAAATCTCTGACTAGGAAATTTTGAATAAAAAATAAAAAAGGTTCGATTTGGGTAACAGGGCTGTTTTATGTATAATTTGTATTTATATAGCACCAACAGTGTGTGCTGTGCTTTACACAATTACTGTACAATACAAGGTTCGCAAAGTAAAAAAATGAAGGTAAGCACATTTAATAAATTACAACATAAGGCGAAGGGAGACGCTGCCCCCAAGAGCTTACAATCTAAGTGGGTAATACGGAGTAATGTTTTTATCATTTAACCCAGATCACTGGAAAATTGGAATTACTGCAGCATGTAATGATAATGACTGTTCCCAGTTCCGAAACATAAATCATTCCTCGTGTCACTTTGGTTTTACGGCGTACCTGTGATTCATATAACCCAAGAGTAAAAGGTTTCTGTTTTTCCTGTTCAAGTATCCTATCAACACCCCCTTCTGTTCCACTGATGGGCCCTTGGCTCAACCTGTTCTGCCTATCCACCCTAATCCCACCTGGAAGCATCCTTTGCTATTCTGATGACAAGTTCTTGACATCTCTGCCAATAATCTTTACTTAAAGTATTTCCTTATGTTGCGCTGACAAACTATTGCCATACCCAGTTTTGTCAATGCACCTTAACCCTGAGCAGCAACCCTTGTATTCCACTCACTGACATATTCAGCTCTCTTGCACTTTAAACCCGATGTGCACTGATCACCCTATGCTTGGGGTGGCCAAACGTGTCCTCAAGAGTTGCCAATAAAACAGGTTTAAAGGATATTCAGCACAGGTGGGTGATTGAGCCACCTGTGCTCAAGCAGAGATATCCTTAAAACCTGGCCTCTTGAGGACTTAGTTTGGCATCCAAATACAGTACCTATGCTATTCCCAGAAGCAAACTAAGCAATTGCCCCACCGATACTTAAGACTCCAACAAGCCCACGATCGCCCATTCAATGATATGATCATTCCAATCAAATGTAATCAGTGTTTGACCCAGGACCTTCAAATGCTGCTATGACCACACTCCAAGTTACTGACCAACCCGGCAGGGAAACGTTTAAATACAGCGCCTTCATTCCGTGACGCAGCAGGAAACTGATGATCTTGGCATCAACTTAACATTATAATATCCAATCTCTCCCAATGCAGAGGACTAGGCTACTTCCCTGAGATTAAGGTTCAGAGTCGGTGACTTGTATCGTCCTTTGAGACAGAATACAGGGATCCTTTAATGAAATCAAGTGCTCTAGGAATATGTCACTGTGTATTCTTCATAGTCATCCATTGCAGCTTAGAAATATAAACTAAACACTTGCTCTCCATGACAAAGCCCTGAAGGGTGAGAAACACAAAGGAGGTCTCTATGTTTGACGTGTTGTTGTTTAAATATATTTGTTGAACCTGGTCTCCAGGTTTTTACTGAAGCGTTATCCCAGTGGGAAACCTTCACTTGCAGGTAAAGCTCTGAGGTGAGAGGGACGTGCTTTCAGTTTCTAGCTAAATGCCAAGTTATTTGGGTGGGTCTCTTCTGACTTGAAATTCATAGGGAGAAAGCCAAGAATCAAATAGGGTCTGAACTTATTTTCCACAGCGTCCCCCATGATCTTCCCATCGTTCCCCATCTTCCCCAGCATCACTCATGATCTTCCCATCGTTCCCCATTTTCCCCAGAGTCCCCCATGATCTTCCCATCATTCCCCATTTTCTCCAACATCCCCCATGATCTTCCCATCATTTCCTATGTTCCCCAGCGTCCCCTGTGATCTTCTCATCTTTCCCCATTTTCCCCAGCGTCCCCCATGATCTTCTCATCATTCCCCATTTTCCCCATAATCCCCATCAACTTCCCATCGTTCCCCATTTTCCCCATCATTTCCCATGATCTTCCCACCATTCCCCATTTTCCCCATCGTCCCTTATGATCTTACCATCATTCCCCATTTTCCACAGCGTCCCTTATGATCTTCCCATCGTTCCTCATTTCCCCAGCGTCCCCCATGATCTTCCCATCGTTCCCCATTTCCCCCAGCGTCCCTTATGATCTTCCCATCGTTCCCTATTTTCCCCAGCGTCCCCCATTATCTTCCCATCGTTCCCCATTTTCCCCAGCATCCCCCATGATCTTCCCATTGGTCCCCCTTTTCCACAGCGTCCCTTATGATCTTCCGATCATTCCCCATTTTCCCCATTGTCCCCTATGATCTTCCCATTGTTCCCCATTTTCCCTAGTGTCCCCCATGATCTTCCCATCGTTCCCCATTTTCCCCAGCATTCCTTATGATCTTCCCATCATTTCTCATTTTCCCCAGCATCCCCATGATCTTCCCATCGTTCCCCATTTTCCCCATCGTCCCCCATGATCTTCCCACCATTCCACATTTCCCCAGCATCCTCCATGATCTTCCCATCGTTCCCCATTTTCCCCATCGTACCTTATGATCTTCTCGTCGTTACCCATTTTCCCCATCGTACCCTACGATCTTCCCATTGTTCCCCATTTTCCCCAGTGTCCACCATGACCTTCCCATCGTTCCCCATTTTCCCCAGCATCCCCCATGATCTTCCCATTGGTCCCCATTTTCCCCAGCGTCCCTCATGATCTTCCAATCGTTCCCCATTTTCCACAGCGTCCCCCATGATCTTCCCATCGTTCCCCATTTTCCCCAGCGTCCCCCAATGATCATCCCATCATTCCCCATTTTCCCCATCGTCCCTTATGATCTTCCCATCGTTCCCCATTTTGCCCATCGTCACCCATGATCTTCCCATCGTTCCCCATTTTCCCCATCATCTCTTATGATCTTCCCATCATTCCCCATTTTCCCCAGCATTCCCCATGATCTTCCCATCGTTCCCCATTTTCCCCAGCGTCCCCCATGATCTTCCCATCATTCCCCATTTTCCCCATTGTCACCCATGATCTTCCCATCGTTCCCCATTCTCCCCATCGTCCCCCATGATCTTCCCACCGTTCCCCATTTTCCAAAGCATCCCCAATGATCTTCCCATCGTTCCCCATCTCCCCCAGTGTCCCCCATGATCTTCCCATCGTTCCCCATTTTCCCCATCGTCCCTTATGATCTTCCCATCGTTCCCCAATTTCCCCAGCGTCCCCCATGATCTTCCCATCGTTCCCCATTTTCCCCAGCATCCCCCATGATCTTCCCATTGTTCCCCTTTTTCCTCAGCTTCCCCCATGATCGTCCCATCGTTCTCCTTTTTCCCCATTGTCCCCTTTGATCTTCCCATCGTTCCCCATTATCCCCAGCATCCCCCATGATCTTCCCATCATTCCCCATTTTCTCCACCGTCACGCATGATTTTCCCATCGTTCCCCATTTTCTCCATCGTCACCCATGATCTTACCATCGTTCCCCATTTTCCCCATCGTTCCTTATGATCTTCCCATCGTTCCCCATTTTCCCCAGCGTCCCCCATGATCTTCCCATCGTTCCCCATATTCCCCAGCGTCCCTTATGATCTTCCCATCATTCCCCATTTTCCCCAGTGTCCCCCATGATCTTCCCATCATTCCCCATTTTCCCCATTGTCCCCCATGATCTTCCCATCGTTCCCCATTTTCCCCATCGTCCCTTATGATCTTCCCATCGTTCCCCATTTTCCCCATCGTCCCTTATGATCTTCCCATCATTCCCCATTTTCCCCAGCGTCCCCCATGATCTTCCCATCATTCCCCATTTTCCCCAGCGTCCCCCAGGATCTTCCCATCATTCCCCATTTTCCCCAGCGTCCCCCATGATCTTCCCATCATTCCCCATTTTCCCCAGCGTCCCCCATGATCTTCCCATCATTCCCCATTTTCCCCAGCGTCTCCCATGATCTTCCCATCATTCCCCATTTTCTCCAGCATCCCCCATGATCTTCCCATCATTCCCCATTTTCCCCAGCGTCCCCCATGATCTTCCCATCATTCCCCATTTTCCCCAGCGTCTCCCATGATCTTCCCATCATTCCCCATTTTCTCCAGCATCCCCCATGATCTTCCCATCATTCCCCATTTTCCCCAGCGTCCCCCATGATCTTCCCATCATTCCCCATTTTCCCCAGCGTC
The DNA here is from genome assembly GCF_040206685.1 of Ascaphus truei. Taxonomy (NCBI): domain Eukaryota; kingdom Metazoa; phylum Chordata; class Amphibia; order Anura; family Ascaphidae; genus Ascaphus; species Ascaphus truei. Next base: position 1,728,286 of record NC_134495.1, read on the forward strand.
TCCCATGATCTTCCCATCATTCCCCATTTTCTCCAGCGTCCCCCATGATCTTCCCATCATTCCCCATTTTCCCCAGTGTCCCCCATGATATTCCCATTGTTCCCCATTTTCCCCATCGTCCCTTATGATCTTCCCATCATTCCCCATTTTCCCCATCGTCCCTTATGATCTTCCCATCATTCCCCATTTTCCCCAGCGTCCCCCATGATCTTCCCATCATTCCCCATTTTCCCCAGCGTCCCCCAGGATCTTCCCATCATTCCCCATTTTCCCCAGCGTCCCCCATGATCTTCCCATCATTCCCCATTTTCCCCAGCGTCCCCCATGATCTTCCCATCATTCCCCATTTTCTCCAGCATCCCCCATGATCTTCCCATCGTTCACCATTTTCCCCAGCGTCCCCCATGATCTTCCCATCATTCCCCATTTTCCCCAGCGTCCCCCATGATCTTCCCATTGTTCCCTATTTTCCCCATCGTCCCTCATGATCTTCCCATCGAGGCATTAATTACTCTCGCTAACGAGATACCATATTATTATCACACGTTTTACTCAAAGCACTATTAAACAATAGTTACGCAGGTGTTCTCTCTACATTCTATTTACTTTGTTTCTTGCGTTATTCTGCTTATAACCAGGGTAAAAACGCCATATCTGTATTTGTTTAAGAACAATGCTCAGTGGGGCATTTTTAATTCACTTCACCCTTATTGTCAGTTTGTAATTAGAGAGTTGGGGGATTATTCCAGGCCATGCGGAATGAGGTAAATGGAACGTTTCCGGGAACCCCCACACATCAGAACCCTTCTCCCATTGGTCACAGTCCCAGGCCTCCCTGCTCTGAAGGTGAGGGGGGTCTCACGTCACACGCTCCAGAGTGGGGGACCCCTCACTATAGAACAAGCACTTTTCTAAAAGCCGTGCAGCAGCTGATCACACGCAATTGGTCAAAAACATCTATATAAAAGTAAATAAAACAGCCCCTTAGGCCCGGAATACACTATAGGGGGTAAGCTTTAGGACACCTTAACTTCCATTCAAATAAATGAGAGCTAAGGTATGCTAAAGCTTAGCACGCTTCAGTGATGCTGGGACCCCAGAGAGTTAGGGAGGAAGAGTTACGTACTGCACATAGCACCGGTACATTATGGTGCAATGCCTGGTAACACAGGTATTAGGCATTAATTCCATTCACTTATGGCAGATAATGCAGCAGTAAGTGTGGCTTACTGAATATGAGACATAATCACACACACACACACACACACACACACACACACACACACACACACACACACACACACACACACACACACACACACACACACACACACACACACACACACACACACACACACACACAACACACACACACACACACACACACACATAATGTAGGTTATGGTGGGTAAAATGTGACTGAAAACCCTCCACTGTTAGCATATAGCAAATAAAAATATTACTTGTGAGCACATTCACATGTCTTAAGCAGGTCTGCACCCTGCCTTTCACCATAATCACCTAGCATACAGTTCTTCCAATGCAGCAAGGGATTCTGGGAAATGACATGCATGTGAGCACATAGTGCCACCTTTTGCCTTAAATCCATGTCAAAGGATCATACTGCTGCATATCCAGGAATGTGGTTTATATGATTCAGTGACCAAGGACACTACATTGGTGAAACCAACCAAAAAGTTCCAGGAAGAATGAATATGCACAGACACTCTATACTCCATCACGAAGAAGGAAGATACTGCTCACCTGTGGGACATCATTTCTCACAACCATATCATTCCATAAATGATTTAAAAATCAAAATCCTCAATGGAATGTTCAACCGCACCAAGAACGGAAAACATTTGAACCTTTGATAAGACTCTTTGACACCAAAACAAGAGGACTTCATGTGGATATGGGGTTTCTTACACACACAATTGTGCCTGCCTCTCTGCCAATGTTCTTATCCACACTTTCCCCTCCCCGCCCACAGCATCCCCTTCCCTCTCCATGCTATTACTTGTCACCATTTTATTACCCTTCCAATTTCTTCAAACATCCCTTTGTCACCCCACCTTATCTAAATCTCTATTGTTTTCTGCTTTCCTAACCTCTGTTTTAGCCATAGATTCCTTTGTATATCAGTATTGCTTGACCTGAGGAAGAGAGGAGAACTCCTGTAAGCTTGTCCTATGACATAAATTGTTAGTCCAAATAAAAAAGTATCACCTAATACTGAAGAACTCATATATGAATACTGAAGAACACCGTGCACATTCTACTGTACATGCTCCCTAAAATTCACAAATAGGGTAACCCTTGGTGCCCTATTATCTCTGGATCTGGCACACGGACTGAGAATATTTCTGGCTGGGTGAAAGACATTCTAAAACCACTTGTCAGGAACACACCCAGCTATATCCAGGACACCACCGACCTGCTAAACAAACTGAATGCCATTGGCCCCCTCCCAACAGGAACACTATTAGCAACCATGAATGTAGAATCACTTTATACAAACATCCCCCACAAAGATGGGATTTCAGCCTGCAGATACTTTCTGGGACCGCCGGAGCCACTCACAGAAACAGGGACTAAATGCAAATTCACATTTGGAAATGACACATACGTCCAGGCAATCGGCACCGAGTTGGGCACTCGAATGGCGCAACAGTATGTCAATCTGTTCTGTGCAAAACTGGAAAGTTACTTTCTTTCCACCTGTCACTTGAAACCCTTTACATACCTTCGGTACATCGGTGATATCCTCCTGATTTGGATCTCTGGTGAACAGGACCTCATACAGTTCCATGAGAACATCAATACGTTCCACCCGACCATCAACCTCAAACTCACCCATTCCCCAGACGAAGTACATTTCCTAGACACCACCATTACTATAAAGAACAACCAACTACAGACTTCTGTATACCGCAAACCTACAGAGAGAGCCAGCTATTTGAGGGACAACAGCTTCCACCCGACACACACTAAGCATGCAATCATCTACAGTCAAGCCATACGATACAACCGGCTATGCTCCGATACAGCAGACAGAGGCCAGCGGATTACAGCCTTAAGATCGGATTTCGTAAACCGTGGCTATAACCACAGAATTGTAGACCAGCAAATCCACCATGCCACCAGAATACCAAGAAGTTATCTCCTTGACTACAGACAGAAAGAGACAAGCGACAGGGTACCTTTGGTGGTCACATATAACCCACACCTAGAAGCCCTACGCAAGATCGCCAGGGAACTACAACCCATTCTCCAGGAAGATACAAGACTGCAACAGGTCTTCCCTGAAGCACCCTTATTATCATACAGACAACCCCATAATCTCAAGAAAATTATGGTGAGGAGTAAAGTATTCAACAGTACAACTGAATGCGGGACAAGACCATGCCATGACCCAAGATGCAAAACCTGCGCAATGCCCCACACAGCGGGCACAATGCAAATACCACACAGGAATCTGGAGTACAAAATCAGAGGAAGGTTCACCTGTTCCTCCAGCAATGTCGTGTACCTCATCATATGCCTGAAATGCCCAGGGGGCTGCTACTACATAGGTGAAACGGGACAGGGGCTAAACAATTGAATGAATCTGCATCGTCACAGCATCACACGCGAAACAAGAGACATTTCTCTGACTCTGGCCACAAGATGAACAATCTGAAGGTGGCCATACTCAAAGGTAATCTCAGAACTCCGAAAGAGAGACGGTTGCATGAATACAAATGTATGCAACTGTTCGGGACACTTAGCGGTGGCCTAAACCGAGACCGCAGCTTCATGAGTCACTACCAGACACAAGAGAACTCTCTTGCCATGAGTGCTAAAAGCCATGTCTATGCACTGCACTGTAATTCTATCCCTATATACCAATAGGGACCAGATAGTATCAACACACATTAATAGTAATGCAACTCCATCTAACATTTCTACACCTACCCACACCATTGGTATACACTCCCACACACACCTTTTGTAAAGCGCTGTTGGTGCTTAATAAATTTATATTTACACACACAAACACACTCTTACATCACTAACATTCAGGGACCATTTAACACCTTAAGTCATAAATCGCATACTGCACAGGGGGAGGGATAGGTTTCAGTCAGATACATTCCAGGATGCACTGTTTTTAAGTAAAAACCTTGTTTGCTTTATAATAATAATAATATTATTGTAACATCGCCAGAAGAAGAGATCAGTGTATCTCGAAAGCTCGCATAAATAAAAGCATTTCGTTAGCCACAGAACGGTATCGTCTATTAATTTTATATATACAGTATATATATATATATATATAATCAAAAAATAAATAGATGATACCGTTCTGTGGCTAACGAAATGCTTTTATTTATGCGAGCTTTCGAGATACACTGATCTCTTCTTCTGGCGATGTTACAAACGTTAGCCACAGAACGGTCGCATCTATTTATTTTTTGATTATTGAAGCTCGGCTAACACGGTACTGATACCTCTACATATATATATATATATATATATATATATATATATATATATATATATATATATTGGGGGGTGCTGAGGTAGAGCTTGCAGGGATTGTGTGCAGTTTAAATAATGTACACGGATTATAAAAATCAGGTTCAGGTCAAGTTTAGAATTGAATACAACAGAAAAAAGTGACAGAGGTCACAGCAGTCCCCTGTTGATTGCACTCGAGGAAAAAGTCAAAATTAATAACATAAAGATATTAATATCCACAGTGTGGAGTTAAAGTCCCAATAGATGTATAAGCAAATACTTAAGGATACAATATCCACTAGAAGACTGGTACAGTATGTCTGAAATAATAACGTGTAGTTTAAATTAAAAAAAAAGGGACCATATATGTCCACAGTTACATGTCTGATACCCCAAAATATAGCAGTGACATCCGCTGATAAAATACAAAAATAAAAAAACTTTAATGAACAATAATAACACTGAAAAGCAAGTGTCAAAAAATAAGGACAATTGTGTAAAATGTAAGGGGAGCAGGTGGGAGTTAGGTGGCGACAAAAAGGAAAGAGAATAATCACTATTTGCTATTGCAATAGTAGCATATATATATATAGTGATATCACTGATTGTGGCTACCAAATAGCATAATAACCCTGTGGGTGTGAGTCAATTGGTGAGGTTAACAAAATAGAAGGAGCACAGGTAGGTAGGTATATGTCTAATGACGTAGGGAAGAATCAGATGGTATCTGCTGAGTGGAATGGTATGTACTGTATAGAATTGACCATTCAGTAGCATAAATGGCCACAAACCCCAATTTATATCCCATTATGTGCCAGATGGATTAGCAACATCAATAGTAGGCAAACAAGTATTGCACATACGGCCGTGCTCCTATACTCGACCCCCCTGAAGAAGTGTGAAGCACAACACGAAACGCGCGTTGGGGCGTGACGTCACTTGTGGGCGTCCGTGAGCGGGTCTTCTTGTGGAGTTGAGCAGTCTTTGTTGGGAGTATCTACAGTCCAGTGGAGCATAGGAGCACGGTCGTATATGCAATACTTGTTTGCCTACTGTGGATATTAATATCTTTATGTTATTAATTTTGACTTTTTTCTCGAGTGCAATCAACGGGAGACTGCTGTGACCTCTGTCACTTTTTTCTGTTGTATTCATATGTTATTTCCCCGTGCACCAGGTTTACTTGATATATTATTTGATATTTAGGTTTGAGCTGTGTCCCTTTTTTTACTTTCAAGTTTAGAATTGGTCAGTCACAGGATCACTATTTTTTAAAGCTACTTTCACCATCATACAGTATATAAAGTAAGCGAGACGGGGTGTTTCTGTCCCAAACACGTGTATGTTTGTGTATAACGTGACGCACCTGCCCCTGTGCTATGAAACGTGACTTATTAACTACCAAATGGAATCCATTGCTCTGTCACTAACGCTTGCTGACCCATCTGGTTTACAAGGGGGTATTTGAGTTCAGAGCTGGGTGAACCTTGCTCTTTCCCGAGTAATTACACGGCACTGCAAAGTGTTACATGGGTCAGAGCCGCTCTATCTGCCCTGGGGCTGGAATAGTCGACGTGTTACATGGGTCAGAGCCGCACTATCTGCCCTGGGGCTGGAATAGTCGACGTGTTACATGGGTCAGAGCCGCTCTATCTGCCCTGGGGCTGGAATAGTGGACGTGTTACATGGGTCAGAGCCGCTCTATCTGCCCTGGGGCTGGAATAGTGGATGTGTTACATGGGTCAGAGCCGCCCTATCTGCCCTGGGGCTGGAATAGTGGACGTGTTACATGGGTCAGAGCCGCACTATCTGCCCTGGGCTGGAATAGTGGACGTGTTACATGGGTCAGAGCCGCTCTATCTGCCCTGGGGCTGGAATAGTGGACGTGTTACATGGGTCAGAGCCGCACTATCTGCCCTGGGCTGGAATAGTGGACGTGTTACATGGGTCAGAGCCGCTCTATCTGCCCTGGGGCTGGAATAGTGGACGTGTTACATGGGTCAGAGCCGCTCTATCTGCCCCGGGGCTGGAATAGTGGACGTGTTACATGGGTCAGAGCCGCTCTATCTGCCCCGGGGCTGGAATAGTGGACGTGTTACATGGGTCAGAGCCGCTCTATCTGCCCCGGGGCTGGAATAGTGGACGTGTTACATGGGTCAGAGCCGCTCTATCTGCCCTGGGGCTGGAATAGTGGACGTGTTACATGGGTCAGAGCCGCTCTATCTGCCCCGGGGCTGGAATAGTGGACGTGTTACATGGGTCAGAGCTGCTCTATCTGCCCTGGGCTGGAATAGTGGACGTGTTACATGGGTCAGAGCCGCACTATCTGCCCTGGGCTGGAATAGTGGACGTGTTACATGGGTCAGAGCCGCTCTATCTGCCCTGGGGCTGGAATAGTGGACGTGTTACATGGGTCAGAGCCGCTCTATCTGCCCCGGGGCTGGAATAGTGGACGTGTTACATGGGTCAGAGCCGCACTATCTGCCCTGGGGCTGGAATAGTGGACGTGTTACATGGGTCAGAGCCGCTCTATCTGCCCCGGGGCTGGAATAGTGGACGTGTTACATGGGTCAGAGCCGCTCTATCTGCCCTGGGCTGGAATAGTGGACGTGTTACATGGGTCAGAGCCGCTCTATCTGCCCTGGGGCTGGAATACTGGAGGTGTTACATGGGTCAGAGCCACTCTATATGCCCCGGGGCTGGAATAGTGGAGGTGTTACATGGGTCAGAGCCGCTCTATCTGCCCTGGGCTGGAATAGTGGAATTGTTACATGGGTCAGAGCCGCTCTATCTGCCCGGGGCTGGAATAGTGGACGTGTTACATGGGTCAGAGCCGCTCTATCTGCCCTGGGCTGGAATAGTGGACGTGTTACATGGGTCAGAGCCGCTCTATCTGCCCTGTGGCTGGAATAGTGGACATGTTACATGGGTCAGAGCCGCTCTATCTGCCCTGGGGCTGGAATAGTGGACGTGTTACATGGGTCAGAGCCGCTCTATCTGCCCTGGGGCTGGAATAGTGGACGTGTTACATGGGTCAGAGCCGCACTATCTGCCCTGTGGCTGGAATAGTGGACATGTTACATGGGTCAGAGCCGCTCTATCTGCCCTGGGGCTGGAATAGTGGACGTGTTACATGGGTCAGAGCCGCTCTATCTGCCCTGGGGCTGGAATAGTGGACGTGTTACATGGGTCAGAGCCGCTCTATCTGCCCTGGGCTGGAATAGTGGACGTGTTACATGGGTCAGAGCCGCTCTATCTGCCCTGGGCTGGAATAGTGGAGGTGTTACATGGGTCAGAGCCGCTCTATCTGCCCTGGGGCTGGAATAGTGGACGTGTTACATGGGTCAGAGCCGCATTATCTGCCCCGGGGCTGGAATAGTGGACGTGTTACATGGGTCAGAGCCGCTCTATCTGCCCTGGGGCTGGAATAGTGGACGTGTTACATGGGTCAGAGCCGCTCTATCTGCCCTGGGGCTGGAATAGTGGAGGTGTTACATGGGTCAGAGCCACACGATCTGCCCCGGGGCTGGAATAGTGGACGTGTTACATGGGTCAGAGCCGCTCTATCTGCCCTGGGCTGGAATAGTGGACGTGTTACATGGGTCAGAGCCGCTCTATCTGCCCTGGGGCTGGAATAGTGGACGTGTTACATGGGTCAGAGCCGCTCTATCTGCCCCGGGGCTGGAATAGTGGACGTGTTACATGGGTCAGAGCCACTCTATCTGCCCTGGGCTGGAATAGTGGACGTGTTACATGGGTCAGAGCCGCTCTATCTGCCCTGGGGCTGGAATAGTGGACGTGTTACATGGGTCAGAGCCGCTCTATCTGCCCTGGGGCTGGAATAGTGGACGTGTTACATGGGTCAGAGCCGCACTATCTGCCCCGGGGCTGGAATAGTGGACGTGTTACATGGGTCAGAGCCGCTCTATCTGCCCTGGGGCTGGAATAGTGGACGTGTTACATGGGTCAGTGACGCTCTATCTGCCCTGGGGCTGGAATAGTGGACGTGTTACATGGGTCAGAGCCGCTCTATCTGCCCTGGGGCTGGAATAGTGGACGTGTTACATGGGTCAGAGCCGCACTATCTGCCCTGGGGCTGGAATAGTGGACGTGTTACATGGGTCAGAGCCGCTCTATCTGCCCCGGGGCTGGAATAGTGGACGTGTTACATGGGTCAGAGCCGCTCTATCTGCCCTGGGCTGGAATAGTGGACGTGTTACATGGGTCAGAGCCGCTCTATCTGCCCTGGGGCTGGAATAGTGGACGTGTTACATGGGTCAGAGCCGCTCTATCTGCCCTGGGCTGGAATAGTGGACGTGTTACATGGGTCAGAGCCGCTCTATCTGCCCTGGGGCTGGAATAGTGGACGTGTTACATGGGTCAGAGCCACACGATCTGCCCCGGGGCTGGAATAGTGGACGTGTTACATGGGTCAGAGCCGCTCTATCTGCCCTGGGCTGGAATAGTGGACGTGTTACATGGGTCAGAGCCGCTCTATCTGCCCTGGGGCTGGAATAGTGGACGTGTTACATGGGTCAGAGCCGCACGATCTGCCCTGGGCTGGAATAGTGGACGTGTTACATGGGTCAGAGCCGCTCTATCTGCCCTGGGCTGGAATAGTGGACGTGTTACATGGGTCAGAGCCGCACTATCTGCCCTGGGGCTGGAATAGTGGACGTGTTACATGGGTCAGAGCCGCTCTATCTGCCCTGGGGCTGGAATAGTGGACGTGTTACATGGGTCAGAGCCGCTCTATCTGCCCTGGGGCTGGAATAGTGGACGTGTTACATGGGTCAGAGCCGCTCTATCTGCCCTGGGGCTGGAATAGTGGACGTGTTACATGGGTCAGAGCCGCTCTATCTGCCCTGGGCTGGAATAGTGGACGTGTTACATGGGTCAGAGCCGCCCTATCTGCCCTGGGGCTGGAATAGTGGACGTGTTACATGGGTCAGAGCCGCTCTATCTGCCCTGGGGCTGGAATAGTGGACGTGTTACATGGGTCAGAGCCGCTCTATCTGCCCTGGGCTGGAATAGTGGACGTGTTACATGGGTCAGAGCCGCACTATCTGCCCCGGGGCTGGAATAGTGGACGTGTTACATGGGTCAGAGCCGCTCTATCTGCCCTGGGCTGGAATAGTGGACGTGTTACATGGGTCAGAGCCGCACTATCTGCCCCGGGGCTGGAATAGTGGACGTGTTACATGGGTCAGAGCCGCTCTATCTGCCCTGGGGCTGGAATAGTGGACGTGTTACATGGGTCAGAGCCGCTCTATCTGCCCTGGGCTGTAATAGTGGACGTGTTACATGGGTCAGAGACGCACTATCTGCCCCGGGGCTGGAATAGTGGACGTGTTACATGGGTCAGAGCCGCTCTATCTGCCCTGGGCTGGAATAGTGGACGTGTTACATGGGTCAGAGCCGCTCTATCTGCCCTGGGGCTGGAATAGTGGACGTGTTACATGGGTCAGAGCCGCTCTATCTGCCCTGGGGCTGGAATAGTGGACGTGTTACATGGGTCAGAGCCGCTCTATCTGCCCCGGGGCTGGAATAGTGGACGTGTTACATGGGTCAGAGCCGCTCTATCTGCCCTGGGCTGGAATAGTGGACGTGTTACATGGGTCAGAGCCGCTCTATCTGCCCTGGGGCTGGAATAGTGGACGTGTTACATGGGTCAGAGCCGCTCTATCTGCCCCGGGGCTGGAATAGTGGACGTGTTACATGGGTCAGAGCCGCTCTATCTGCCCTGGGCTGGAATAGTGGACGTGTTACATGGGTCAGAGCCGCTCTATCTGCCCTGGGCTGGAATAGTGGACGTGTTACATGGGTCAGAGCCGCCCTATCTGCCCTGGGGCTGGAATAGTGGACGTGTTACATGGGTCAGAGCCGCCCTATCTGCCCTGGGGCTGGAATAGTGGACGTGTTACATGGGTCAGAGCCGCTCTATCTGCCCTGGGGCTGGAATAGTGGACGTGTTACATGGGTCAGAGCCGCACTATCTGCCCTGGGCTGGAATAGTGGAGGTGTTACATGGGTCAGAGCCGCACTATCTGCCCCGGGCTGGAATAGTGGAGGTGTTACATGGGTCAGAGCCGCTCTATATGCCCCGGGGCTGGAATAGTGGACGTGTTACATGGGTCAGAGCCGCATTATCTGCCCTGGGGCTGGAATAGTGGACGTGTTACATGGGTCAGAGCTGCTCTATCTGCCCTGGGGCTGGAATAGTGGAGGTGTTACATGGGTCAGAGCCGCTCTATCTGCCCCGGGGCTGGAATAGTGGACGTGTTACATGGGTCAGAGCCGCATTATCTGCCCTGGGCTGGAATAGTGGAGGTGTTACATGGGTCAGAGCCGCATTATCTGCCCTGGGGCTGGAATAGTGGACGTGTTACATGGGTCAGAGCCGCTCTATCTGCCCTGGGGCTGGAATAGTGGACGTGTTACATGGGTCAGAGCCGCTCTATCTGCCCTGGGCTGGAATAGTGGACGTGTTACATGGGTCAGAGACGCTCCATCTGCCCTGGGCTGGAATAGTGGACGTGTTACATGGGTCAGAGCCGCTCTATCTGCCCTGGGGCTGGAATAGTGGACGTGTTACATGGGTCAGAGACGCTCTATCTGCCCTGGGCTGGAATAGTGGACGTGTTACATGGGTCAGAGACGCTCTATCTGCCCTGGGCTGGAATAGTGGACGTGTTACATGGGTCAGAGCCGCTCTATCTGCCCTGGGGCTGGAATAGTGGACGTGTTACATGGGTCAGAGCCGCTCTATCTGCCCTGGGCTGGAATAGTGGAGGTGTTACATGGGTCAGAGCCGCACTATCTGCCCCGGGGCTGGAATAGTGGACGTGTTACATGGGTCAGAGCCGCTCTATCTGCCCTGGGCTGGAATAGTGGACGTGTTACATGGGTCATAGCCGCTCTATCTGCCCTGGGGCTGGAATAGTGGACGTGTTACATGGGTCAGAGCCGCTCTATCTGCCCTGGGGCTGGAATAGTGGACGTGTTACATGGGTCAGAGACGCTCTATCTGTCCTGGGGCTGGAACAGTGGACGTGTTACATGGGTCAGAGCCGCTCTATCTGCCCCGGGGCTGGAATAGTGGACGTGTTACATGGGTCAGAGCCGCTCTATCTGCCCTGGGGCTGGAATAGTGGACGTGTTACATGGGTCAGAGACGCTCTATCTGCCCTGGGGCTGGAATAGTGGACGTGTTACATGGGTCAGAGCCGCACTATCTGCCCTGGGGCTGGAATAGTGGACGTGTTACATGGGTCAGAGCCGCTCTATCTGCCCCGGGGCTGGAATAGTGGACGTGTTACATGGGTCAGAGCCGCTCTATCTGCCCTGGGCTGGAATAGTGGACGTGTTACATGGGTCAGAGCCGCTCTATCTGCCCTGGGGCTGGAATAGTGGACGTGTTACATGGGTCAGAGCCGCTCTATCTGCCCCGGGGCTGGAAGAGTGGACGTGTTACATGGGTCAGAGCCGCTCTATCTGCCCTGGGGCTGGAATAGTGGACGTGTTACATGGGTCAGAGCCGCTCTATCTGCCCCTGGGGCTGGAATAGTGGACGTGTTACATGGGTCAGAGCCGCTCTATCTGCCCTGGGGCTGGAATAGTGGACGTGTTACATGGGTCAGAGCTGCTCTATCTGCCCTGGGCTGGAAAAGTGGACGTGTTACATGGGTCAGAGCCGCTCTATCTGCCCTGGGGCTGGAATAGTGGACGTGTTACATGGGTCAGAGCCACACGATCTGCCCCGGGGCTGGAATAGTGGACGTGTTACATGGGTCAGAGCCGCTCTATCTGCCCTGGGGCTGGAATAGTGGACGTGTTACATGGGTCAGAGCCGCTCTATCTGCCCTGGGGCTGGAATAGTGGACGTGTTACATGGGTCAGAGCCGCTCTATCTGCCCTGGGCTGGAATAGTGGACGTGTTACATGGGTCAGAGCCGCTCTATCTGCCCTGGGCTGGAATAGTGGACGTGTTACATGGGTCAGAGCCGCTCTATCTGCCCTGGGGCTGGAATAGTGGACGTGTTACATGGGTCAGAGCCGCTCTATCTGCCCTGGGGCTGGAATAGTGGACGTGTTACATGGGTCAGAGCCGCTCTATCTGCCCCGGGGCTGGAATAGTGGACGTGTTACATGGGTCAGAGCCGCTCTATCTGCCCTGGGCTGGAATAGTGGACGTGTTACATGGGTCAGAGCCGCTCTATCTGCCCTGGGGCTGGAATAGTGGACGTGTTACATGGGTCAGAGCCGCTCTATCTGCCCTGGGGCTGGAATAGTGGACGTGTTACATGGGTCAGAGCCGCTCTATCTGCCCCGGGGCTGGAATAGTGGACGTGTTACATGGGTCAGAGCCGCTCTATCTGCCCTGGGGCTGGAATAGTGGACGTGTTACATGGGTCAGAGCCGCTCTATCTGCCCTGGGGCTGGAATAGTGGACGTGTTACATGGGTCAGAGCCGCTCTATCTGCCCCGGGGCTGGAATAGTGGAGGTGTTACATGGGTCAGAGCCGCTCTATCTGCCCTGGGCTGGAATAGTGAACGTGTTACATGGGTCAGAGCCGCACTATCTGCCCCGGGGCTGGAATAGTGGACGTGTTACATGGGTCAGAGCCGCACTATCTGCCCCGGGGCTGGAATAGTGGACGTGTTACATGGGTCAGAGCCGCACTATCTGCCCTGGGCTGGAATAGTGGACGTGTTACATGGGTCAGAGCCGCACTATCTGCCCCGGGGCTGGAATAGTGGACGTGTTACATGGGTCAGAGCCGCTCTATCTGCCCTGGGCTGTAATAGTGGACGTGTTACATGGGTCAGAGCCGCACTATCTGCCCCGGGGCTGGAATAGTGGACGTGTTACATGGGTCAGAGCCGCTCTATCTGCCCTGGGCTGGAATAGTGGACGTGTTACATGGGTCAGAGCCGCTCTATCTGCCCTGGGGCTGGAATAGTGGACGTGTTACATGGGTCAGAGCTGCTCTATCTGCCCCGGGGCTGGAATAGTGGAGGTGTTACATGGGTCAGAGCCGCTCTATCTGCCCCGGGGCTGGAATAGTGGACGTGTTACATGGGTCAGAGCCGCTCTATGTGCCCTGGGGCTGGAATAGTGGACGTGTTACATGGGTCAGAGCCGCTCTATCTGCCCTGGGCTGGAATAGTGGACGTGTTACATGGGTCAGAGCCGCACTATCTGCCCCGGGGCTGGAATAGTGGACGTGTTACATGGGTCAGAGCCGCTCTATCTGCCCCGGGGCTGGAATAGTGGACGTGTTACATGGGTCAGAGCCGCTCTATCTGCCCTGGGCTGGAATAGTGGACGTGTTACATGGGTCAGAGCCGCTCTATCTGCCCTGGGGCTGGAATAGTGGACGTGTTACATGGGTCAGAGCTGCTCTATCTGCCCCGGGGCTGGAATAGTGGACGTGTTACATGGGTCAGAGCCGCTCTATCTGCCCTGGGGCTGGAATAGTGGACGTGTTACATGGGTCAGAGCCGCTCTATCTGCCCTGGGCTGGAATAGTGGACGTGTTACATGGGTCAGAGCCGCTCTATCTGCCCTGGGGCTGGAATAGTGGACGTGTTACATGGGTCAGAGCCGCTCTATCTGCCCCGGGGCTGGAATAGTGGACGTGTTACATGGGTCAGAGCCGCATTATCTGCCCTGGGGCTGGAATAGTGGAGGTGTTACATGGGTCAGAGCCGCACTATCTGCCCTGGGGCTGGAATAGTGGACGTGTTACATGGGTCAGAGCCACTCTATCTGCCCTGGGCTGGAATAGTGGACGTGTTACATGGGTCAGAGCCGCACTATCTGCCCTGGGGCTGGAATAGTGGACGTGTTACATGGGTCAGAGCCACTCTATCTGCCCTGGGGCTGGAATAGTGGAGGTGTTACATGGGTCAGAGCCGCACTATCTGCCCCGGGGCTGGAATAGTGGACGTGTTACATGGGTCAGAGCCGCTCTATCTGCCCTGGGCTGGAATAGTGGACGTGTTACATGGGTCAGAGCCGCTCTATCTGCCCTGGGGCTGGAATAGTGGACGTGTTACATGGGTCAGAGCCGCTCTATCTGCCCCGGGGCTGGAATAGTGGACGTGTTACATGGGTCAGAGCCGCATTATCTGCCCTGGGGCTGGAATAGTGGAGGTGTTACATGGGTCAGAGCCGCACTATCTGCCCTGGGGCTGGAATAGTGGACGTGTTACATGGGTCAGAGCCGCTCTATCTGCCCCGGGGCTGGAATAGTGGACGTGTTACATGGGTCAGAGCCGCTCTATCTGCCCTGGGCTGGAATAGTGGACGTGTTACATGGGTCAGAGCCGCTCTATCTGCCCTGGGCTGGAATAGTGGAGGTGTTACATGGGTCAGAGCCGCTCTATCTGCCCTGGGCTGGAATAGTGGACGTGTTACATGGGTCAGAGCCGCTCTATCTGCCCTGGGCTGGAATAGTGGAGGTGTTACATGGGTCAGAGCCGCTCTATCTGCCCTGGGGCTGGAATAGTGGACGTGTTACATGGGTCAGAGCCGCTCTATCTGCCCTGGGGCTGGAATAGTGGACGTGTTACATGGGTCAGAGCCGCTCTATCTGCCCTGGGGCTGGAATAGTGGACGTGTTACATGGGTCAGAGCCGCTCTATCTGCCCTGGGCTGGAATAGTGGACGTGTTACATGAGTCAGAGCCGCTCTATCTGCCCTGGGGCTGGAATAGTGGACGTGTTACATGGGTCAGAGCCGCTCTATCTGCCCTGGGCTGGAATAGTGGACGTGTTACATGAGTCAGAGCCGCTCTATCTGCCCTGGGCTGGAATAGTGGACGTGTTACATGGGTCAGAGCCGCTCTATCTGCCCTGGGGCTGGAATAGTGGAGGTGTTACATAGGTCAGAGCCGCTCTATCTGCCCTGGGGCTGGAATAGTGGAGGTGTTACATGGGTCAGAGCCGCTCTATCTGCCCCGGGGCTGGAATAGTGAACGTGTTACATGGGTCAGAGCCGCTCTATCTGCCCCGGGGCTGGAATAGTGGACGTGTTACATGGGTCAGAGCCGCACTATCTGCCCGGGGGCTGGAATAGTGGACGTGTTACATGGGTCAGAGCTGCTCTATCTGCCCTGGGCTGGAATAGTGGAGGTGTTACATGGGTCAGAGACGCTCTATCTGCCCCGGGGCTGGAATAGTGGACGTGTTACATGAGTCAGAGCCGCTCTTTCTGCCCTGGGGCTGGAATAGTGGACGTGTTACATGGGTCAGAGCCGCTCTATCTGCCCTGGGCTGGAATAGTGGACGTGTTACATGGGTCAGAGCCGCTCTATCTGCCCCGGGGCTGGAATAGTGGACGTGTTACATGGGTCAGAGCCGCACTATCTGCCCTGGGCTGGAATAGTGGACGTGTTACATGGGTCAGAGCCGCTCTATCTGCCCTGGGGCTGGAATAGTGGACGTGTTACATGGGTCAGAGCCGCTCTCTCTGCCCTGGGCTGGAATAGTGGACGTGTTACATGGGTCAGAGCCGCTCTATCTGCCCTGGGGCTGGAATAGTGGACGTGTTACATGGGTCAGAGCCGCTCTATCTGCCCTGGGGCTGGAATAGTGGACGTGTTACATGGGTCAGAGCCGCTCTATCTGCCCCGGGGCTGGAATAGTGGACGTGTTACATGGGTCAGAGCCGCTCTATCTGCCCCGGGGCTGGAATAGTGGACGTGTTACATGGGTCAGAGCCGCTCTATCTGCCCTGGGCTGGAATAGTGGACGTGTTACATGGGTCAGAGCCGCTCTATCTGCCCTGGGGCTGGAATAGTGGAGGTGTTACATGGGTCAGAGCCGCTCTATCTGCCCCGGGGCTGGAATAGTGGACGTGTTACATGGGTCAGAGCCGCACTATCTGCCCTGGGCTGGAATAGTGGACGTGTTACATGGGTCAGAGCCGCTCTATCTGCCCTGGGGCTGGAATAGTGGACGTGTTACATGGGTCAGAGCCGCTCTATCTGCCCCGGGGCTGGAATAGTGGACGTGTTACATGGGTCAGAGCCGCTCTATCTGCCCTGGGCTGGAATAGTGGACGTGTTACATGGGTCAGAGCCGCACTATCTGCCCTGGGCTGGAATAGTGGACGTGTTACATGGGTCAGAGCCGCTCTATCTGCCCTGGGCTGGAATAGTGGAGGTGTTACATGGGTCAGAGCCGCACTATCTGCCCCGGGGCTGGAATAGTGGACGTGTTACATGGGTCAGAGCCGCACTATCTGCCCCGGGGCTGGAATAGTGGACGTGTTACATGGGTCAGAGCCGCACTATCTGCCCTGGGGCTGGAATAGTGGACGTGTTACATGGGTCAGAGCCGCACTATCTGCCCCGGGGCTGGAATAGTGGACGTGTTACATGGGTCAGAGCTGCATTATCTGCCCCGGGGCTGGAATAGTGGACATGTTACATGGGTCAGAGCCGCTCTATCTGCCCTGGGGCTGGAATAGTGGACGTGTTACATGGGTCAGAGCCGCTCTATCTGCCCTGGGCTGGAACAGTGGACGTGTTACATGGGTCAGAGCCGCTCTATCTGCCCCGGGGCTGGAATAGTGGACGTGTTACATGGGTCAGAGCCGCTCTATCTGCCCTGGGCTGGAATAGTGGAGGTGTTACATGGGTCAGAGCCGCTCTATCTGCCCCAGGGCTGGAATAGTGGACGTGTTACATGGGTCAGAGCCGCTCTATCTGCCCTGGGCTGGAATAGTGGACGTGTTACATGGGTCAGAGCCGCACTATCTGCCCTGGGGCTGGAATAGTGGACGTGTTACATGGGTCAGAGCCGCACTATCTGCCCCGGGGCTGGAATAGTGGACGTGTTACATGGGTCAGAGCCGCACTATCTGCCCTGGGGCTGGAATAGTGGACGTGTTACATGGGTCAGAGCCGCACTATCTGCCCCGGGGCTGGAATAGTGGACGTGTTACATGGGTCAGAGCCGCTCTATCTGCCCCTGGGCTGGAATAGTGGACGTGTTACATGGGTCAGAGCCGCACTATCTGCCCTGGGGCTGGAATAGTGGACGTGTTACATGGGTCAGAGCCGCATTATCTGCCCTGGGGCTGGAATAGTGGACGTGTTACATGGGTCAGAGCCGCTCTCTCTGCCCGGGGCTGGAATAGTGGACGTGTTACATGGGTCAGAGCCGCTCTATCTGCCCTGGGCTGGAATAGTGGAGGTGTTACATGGGTCAGAGCCGCTCTATCTGCCCCGGGGCTGGAATAGTGGACGTGTTACATGGGTCAGAGCCGCTCTATCTGCCCCGGGGCTGGAATAGTGGACGTGTTACATGGGTCAGAGCCGCTCTATCTGCCCCGGGGCTGGAATAGTGGACGTGTTACATGGGTCAGAGCCGCTCTATCTGCCCCGGGGCTGGAATAGTGGACGTGTTACATGGGTCAGAGCCGCTCTATCTGCCCCGGGGCTGGAATAGTGGACGTGTTACATGGGTCAGAGCCGCTCTATCTGCCCTGGGCTGGAATAGTGGACGTGTTACATGGGTCAGAGCCGCTCTATCTGCCCATGGCTGGAATAGTGGACGTGTTACATGGGTCAGAGCCGCTCTATCTGCCCTGGGCTGGAATAGTGGACGTGTTACATGGGTCAGAGCCGCTCTATCTGCCCCGGGGCTGGAATAGTGGACGTGTTACATGGGTCAGAGCTGCTCTATCTGCCCCGGGGCTGGAATAGTGGACGTGTTACATGGGTCAGAGCCGCTCTATCTGCCCTGGGGCTGGAATAGTGGACGTGTTACATGGGTCAGAGCCGCACTATCTGCCCCGGGGCTGGAATAGTGGACGTGTTACATGGGTCAGAGCCGCTCTATCTGCCCTGGGGCTGGAATAGTGGACGTGTTACATGGGTCAGAGCCGCTCTATCTGCCCCGGGGCTGGAATAGTGGACGTGTTACATGGGTCAGAGCCGCTCTATCTGCCCTGGGGCTGGAATAGTGGACGTGTTACATGGGTCAGAGCCGCTCTATCTGCCCATGGCTGGAATAGTGGACGTGTTACATGGGTCAGAGCCGCTCTATCTGCCCTGGGCTGGAATAGTGGACGTGTTACATGGGTCAGAGCCGCTCTATCTGCCCCGGGGCTGGAATAGTGGACGTGTTACATGGGTCAGAGCCGCTCTATCTGCCCCGGGGCTGGAATAGTGGACGTGTTACATGGGTCAGAGCCGCTCTATCTGCCCTGGGGCTGGAATAGTGGACGTGTTACATGGGTCAGAGCCGCACTATCTGCCCTGGGCTGGAATAGTGGACGTGTTACATGGGTCAGAGCCGCTCTATCTGCCCTGGGGCTGGAATAGTGGACGTGTTACATGGGTCAGAGCCGCCCTATCTGCCCTGGGGCTGGAATAGTAGAGGTGTTACATGGGTCAGAGCCGCACTATCTGCCCCGGGGCTGGAATAGTGGAGGTGTTACATGGGTCAGAGCCGCTCTCTCTGCCCTGGGCTGGAATAGTGGACGTGTTACATGGGTCAGAGCCGCCCTATCTGCCCTGGGGCTGGAATAGTAGAGGTGTTACATGGGTCAGAGCCGCACTATCTGCCCTGGGCTGGAATAGTGGACGTGTTACATGGGTCAGAGCCGCTCTATCTGCCCTGGGGCTGGAATAGTGGACGTGTTACATGGGTCAGAGCCGCCCTATCTGCCCTGGGGCTGGAATAGTAGAGGTGTTACATGGGTCAGAGCCGCACTATCTGCCCTGGGGCTGGAATAGTGGACGTGTTACATGGGTCAGAGCCGCTCTCTCTGCCCTGGGCTGGAATAGTGGACGTGTTACATGGGTCAGAGCCGCTCTCTCTGCCCTGGGCTGGAATAGTGGACGTGTTACATGGGTCAGAGCCGCATTATCTGCCCCGGGGCTGGAATAGTGGAGGTGTTACATGGGTCAGAGCCGCTCTATCTGCCCTGGGGCTGGAATAGTGGACGTGTTACATGGGTCAGAGCCGCTCTATCTGCCCTGGGCTGGAATAGTGGACGTGTTACATGGGTCAGAGCCGCTCTATCTGCCCTGGGCTGGAATAGTGGAGGTGTTACATGGGTCAGAGCCGCTCTATCTGCCCCGGGGCTGGAATAGTGGACGTGTTACATGGGTCAGAGCCGGTCTATCTGCCCCGGGGCTGGAATAGTGGACGTGTTACATGGGTCAGAGCCGCTCTCTCTGCCCTGGGCTGGAATAGTGGACGTGTTACATGGGTCAGAGCCGCTCTATCTGCCCTGGGGCTGGAATAGTGGACGTGTTACATGGGTCAGAGCCGCTCTATCTGCCCTGGGCTGGAATAGTGGACGTGTTACATGGGTCAGAGCCGCACTATCTGCCCCGGGGCTGGAATAGTGGACGTGTTACATGGGTCAGAGCCGCACTATCTGCCCTGGGCTGGAATAGTGGACGTGTTACATGGGTCAGAGCCGCTCTATCTGCCCCGGGGCTGGAATAGTGGAGGTGTTACATGGGTCAGAGCCGCTCTATCTGCCCTGGGCTGGAATAGTGGACGTGTTACATGGGTCAGAGCCGCTCTATCTGCCCCGGGGCTGGAATAGTGGACGTGTTACATGAGTCAGAGCCGCTCTATCTGCCCCGGGGCTGGAATAGTGGAGGTGTTACATGGGTCAGAGCCGCATTATCTGCCCTGGGCTGGAATAGTGGACGTGTTACATGGGTCAGAGCCGCACTATCTGCCCCGTGGCTGGAATAGTGGACGTGTTACATGGGTCAGAGCCGCTCTATCTGCCCCGGGGCTGGAATAGTGGACGTGTTACATGGGTCAGAGCCGCTCTATCTGCCCTGGGGCTGGAATAGTGGACGTGTTACATGGGTCAGAGCCGCTCTATCTGCCCTGGGCTGGAATAGTGGACGTGTTACATGGGTCAGAGCCGCTCTATCTGCCCCGGGGCTGGAATAGTGGACGTGTTACATGGGTCAGAGCCGCTCTATCTGCCCTGGGGCTGGAATAGTGGACGTGTTACATGGGTCAGAGCCGCCCTATCTGCCCTGGGGCTGGAATAGTGGACGTGTTACATGGGTCAGAGCCGCTCTATCTGCCCCGGGGCTGGAATAGTGGACGTGTTACATGGGTCAGAGACGCTCTATCTGCCCTGGGCTGGAATAGTGGACGTGTTACATGGGTCAGAGCCGCTCTATCTGCCCTGGGGCTGGAATAGTGGACGTGTTACATGGGTCAGAGCCGCCCTATCTGCCCTGGGGCTGGAATAGTGGACGTGTTACATGGGTCAGAGCCGCTCTATCTGCCCGGGGCTGGAATAGTGGAGGTGTTACATGGGTCAGAGCCGCTCTATCTGCCCTGGGCTGGAATAGTGGACGTGTTACATGGGTCAGAGCCGCTCTATCTGCCCTGGGCTGGAATAGTGGACGTGTTACATGGGTCAGAGCCGCTCTATCTGCCCTGGGGCTGGAATAGTGGACGTGTTACATGGGTCAGAGCCGCTCTATCTGCCCTGGGGCTGGAATAGTGGACGTGTTACATGGGTCAGAGCCGCTCTATCTGCCCCGGGGCTGGAATAGTGGAGGTGTTACATGGGTCAGAGCCGCACTATCTGCCCCGGGCTGGAATAGTGGAGGTGTTACATGGGTCAGAGCCGCTCTATCTGCCCCGGGGCTGGAATAGTGGACGTGTTACATGGGTCAGAGCCGCTCTATCTGCCCTGGGCTGGAATAGTGGACGTGTTACATGGGTCAGAGCCGCTCTATCTGCCCCGGGGCTGGAATAGTGGACGTGTTACATGGGTCAGAGCCGCTCTATCTGCCCTGGGGCTGGAATAGTGGACGTGTTACATGGGTCAGAGCCGCACTATCTGCCCCGGGGCTAGAATAGTGGACGTGTTACATGGGTCAGAGCCGCACTATCTGCCCTGGGCTGGAATAGTGGACGTGTTACATGGGTCAGAGCCGCTCTATCTGCCCTGGGCTGGAATAGTGGACGTGTTACATGGGTCAGAGCCGCTCTATCTGCCCCGGGGCTGGAATAGTGGAGGTGTTACATGGGTCAGAGCCGCACTATCTGCCCTGGGCTGGAATAGTGGACGTGTTACATGGGTCAGAGCCGCTCTATCTGCCCCGGGGCTGGAATAGTGGACGTGTTACATGGGTCAGAGCCGCTCTATCTGCCCCGGGGCTGGAATAGTGGACGTGTTACATGGGTCAGAGCCGCTCTATCTGCCCAGGGGCTGGAATAGTGGACGTGTTACATGGGTCAGAGCCGCACTATCTGCCCTGGGGCTGGAATAGTGGACGTGTTACATGGGTCAGAGCCGCTCTATCTGCCCTGGGGCTGGAATAGTGGACGTGTTACATGGGTTAGAGCCGCACTATCTGCCCTGGGGCTGGAATAGTGGACGTGTTACATGGGTCAGAGCCGCTCTATCTGCCCCGGGGCTGGAATAGTGGAGGTGTTACATGGGTCAGAGCCGCACTATCTGCCCCGGGCTGGAATAGTGGACGTGTTACATGGGTCAGAGCCGCTCTATATGCCCCGGGGCTGGAATAGTGGACGTGTTACATGGGTCAGAGCCGCACTATCTGCCCTGGGGCTGGAATAGTGGACGTGTTACATGGGTCAGAGCCGCTCTATCTGCCCTGGGCTGGAATAGTGGACGTGTTACATGGGTCAGAGCCGCTCTATATGCCCCGGGGCTGGAATAGTGGACGTGTTACATGGGTCAGAGCCGCTCTATATGCCCCGGGGCTGGAATAGTGGACGTGTTACATGGGTCAGAGCCGCTCTATATGCCCCGGGGCTGGAATAGTGGACGTGTTACATGGGTCAGAGCCGCACTATCTGCCCTGGGGCTGGAATAGTGGACGTGTTACATGGGTCAGAGCCGCTCAATCTGCCCTGGGCTGGAATAGTGGACGTGTTACATGGGTCAGAGCCGCTCTATCTGCCCCGGGGCTGGAATAGTGGACGTGTTACATGGGTCAGAGCCGCACTATCTGCCCTGGGCTGGAATAGTGGACGTGTTACATGGGTCAGAGCCGCACTATCTGCCCTGGGGCTGGAATAGTGGACGTGTTACATGGGTAAGAGCCGCTCTATCTGCCCTGGGCTGGAATAGTGGAGGTGTTACATGGGTCAGAGCCGCACTATCTGCCCTGGGCTGGAATAGTGGACGTGTTACATGGGTCAGAGCCGCTCTATCTGCCCTGGGCTGGAATAGTGGAGGTGTTACATGGGTCAGAGCCGCATTATCTGCCCTGGGGCTGGAATAGTGGACGTGTTACATGGGTCAGAGACGCTCTATCTGCCCTGGGGCTGGAATAGTGGACGTGTTACATGGGTCAGAGCCGCTCTATCTGCCCTGGGGCTGGAATAGTGGACGTGTTACATGGGTCAGAGCCGCCCTATCTGCCCTGGGGCTGGAATAGTGGACGTGTTACATGGGTCAGAGCCGCTCTATCTGCCCTGGGGCTGGAATAGTGGACGTGTTACATGGGTCAGAGCCGCCCTATCTGCCCTGGGGCTGGAATAGTAGACGTGTTACATGGGTCAGAGCCGCTCTATCTGCCCTGGGCTGGAATAGTGGAGGTGTTACATGGGTCAGAGCCGCATTATCTGCCCTGGGGCTGGAATAGTGGACGTGTTACATGGGTCAGAGCCGCCCTATCTGCCCTGGGGCTGGAATAGTAGACGTGTTACATGGGTCAGAGCCGCCCTATCTGCCCTGGGGCTGGAATAGTAGACGTGTTACATGGGTCAGAGCCGCTCTATCTGCCCTGGGGCTGGAATAGTGGACGTGTTACATGGGTCAGAGCCGCATTATCTGCCCCGGGGCTGGAATAGTGGAGGTGTTACATGGGTCAGAGCCGCTCTATCTGCCCTGGGCTGGAATAGTGGACGTGTTACATGGGTCAGAGCCGCATTATCTGCCCCGGGGCTGGAATAGTGGACGTGTTACATGGGTCAGAGCCGCTCTATCTGCCCTGGGGCTGGAATAGTGGACGTGTTACATGGGTCAGAGCCGCCCTATCTGCCCTGGGGCTGGAATAGTGGACGTGTTACATGGGTCAGAGCCGCTCTATCTGCCCCGGGGCTGGAATAGTGGACGTGTTACATGGGTCAGAGCCGCTCTATCTGCCCTGGGCTGGAATAGTGGACGTGTTACATGGGTCAGAGCCGCTCTATCTGCCCTGGGGCTGGAATAGTGGACGTGTTACATGGGTCAGAGCCGCCCTATCTGCCCTGGGGCTGGAATAGTGGACGTGTTACATGGGTCAGAGCCGCTCTATCTGCCCGGGGCTGGAATAGTGGAGGTGTTACATGGGTCAGAGCCGCACTATCTGCCCCGGGGCTGGAATAGTGGAGGTGTTACATGGGTCAGAGCCGCTCTATCTGCCCTGGGGCTGGAATAGTGGACGTGTTACATGGGTCAGAGCCGCTCTATCTGCCCTGGGGCTGGAATAGTGGACGTGTTACATGGGTCAGAGCCGCTCTATCTGCCCTGGGCTGGAATAGTGGACGTGTTACATGGGTCAGAGCCGTTCTATCTGCCCTGGGCTGGAATAGTGGACGTGTTACATGGGTCAGAGCCGCTCTATCTGCCCCGGGGCTGGAATAGTGGACGTGTTACATGGGTCAGAGCCGCTCTATCTGCCCCGGGGCTAGAATAGTGGACGTGTTACATGGGTCAGAGCCGCACTATCTGCCCTGGGGCTGGAATAGTGGAGGTGTTACATGGGTCAGAGCCGCTCTATCTGCCCCGGGGCTGGAATAGTGGACGTGTTACATGGGTCAGAGCCGCTCTATCTGCCCCGGGGCTGGAATAGTGGACGTGTTACATGGGTCAGAGCCACCCTATCTGCCCTGGGCTGGAATAGTGGAGGTGTTACATGGGTCAGAGCCGCACTATCTGCCCTGGGCTGGAATAGTGGACGTGTTACATGGGTCAGAGCCGCTCTATCTGCCCTGGGCTGGAATAGTGGACGTGTTACATGGGTCAGAGCCGCTCTATCTGCCCCGGGGCTGGAATAGTGGACGTGTTACATGGGTCAGAGCCGCTCTATCTGCCCTGGGCTGGAATAGTGGACGTGTTACATGGGTCAGAGCCGCACTATCTGCCCTGGGCTGGAATAGTGGACGTGTTACATGGGTCAGAGCCGCTCTATCTGCCCCGGGGCTGGAATAGTGGACGTGTTACATGGGTCAGAGCCGCTCTATCTGCCCTGGGCTGGAATAGTGGACGTGTTACATGGGTCAGAGCCGCTCTATCTGCCCTGGGGCTGGAATAGTGGACGTGTTACATGGGTCAGAGCCGCTCTATCTGCCCGGGGCTGGAATAGTGGACGTGTTACATGGGTCAGAGCCGCTCTATCTGCCCCGGGGCTGGAATAGTGGACGTGTTACATGGGTCAGAGCCGCTCTATCTGCCCTGGGCTGGAATAGTGGACGTGTTACATGGGTCAGAGCCGCACTATCTGCCCTGGGGCTGGAATAGTGGAGGTGTTACATGGGTCAGAGCCGCTCTATCTGCCCCGGGGCTGGAATAGTGGACGTGTTACATGGGTCAGAGCCGCACTATCTGCCCTGGGGCTGGAATAGTGGACGTGTTACATGGGTCAGAGCCGCTCTATCTGCCCTGGGCTGGAATAGTGGACGTGTTACATGGGTCAGAGCCGCTCTATCTGCCCTGGGCTGGAATAGTGGACGTGTTACATGGGTCAGAGCCGCACTATCTGCCCTGGGGCTGGAATAGTGGAGGTGTTACATGGGTCAGAGCCGCTCTATCTGCCCCGGGGCTGGAATAGTGGACGTGTTACATGGGTCAGAGCCGCACTATCTGCCCTGGGGCTGGAATAGTGGACGTGTTACATGGGTCAGAGCCGCTCTATCTGCCCTGGGCTGGAATAGTGGACGTGTTACATGGGTCAGAGCCGCTCTATCTGCCCCGGGGCTGGAATAGTGGAGGTGTTACATGGGTCAGAGCCGCACTATCTGCCCTGGGGCTGGAATAGTGGACGTGTTACATGGGTCAGAGCCGCTCTATCTGCCCCGGGGCTGGAATAGTGGACGTGTTACATGGGTCAGAGCCGCTCTATCTGCCCAGGGGCTGGAATAGTGGACGTGTTACATGGGTCAGAGCCGCTCTATCTGCCCCGGGGCTGGAATAGTGGAGGTGTTACATGGGTCAGAGCCGCACTATCTGCCCTGGGGCTGGAATAGTGGACGTGTTACATGGGTCAGAGCCGCTCTATCTGCCCCGGGGCTGGAATAGTGGAGGTGTTACATGGGTCAGAGCCGCACTATCTGCCCCGGGCTGGAATAGTGGAGGTGTTACATGGGTCAGAGCCGCTCTATCTGCCCCGGGGCTGGAATAGTGGACGTGTTACATGGGTCAGAGCCGCTCTATCTGCCCCGGGGCTGGAATAGTGGACGTGTTACATGGGTCAGAGCCGCTCTATCTGCCCTGGGGCTGGAATAGTGGACGTGTTACATGGGTCAGAGCTGCTCTATCTGCCCTGGGCTGGAATAGTGGAGGTGTTACATGGGTCAGAGCCGCTCTATCTGCCCTGGGCTGGAATAGTGGACGTGTTACATGGGTCAGAGCCGCATTATCTGCCCTGGGGCTGGAATAGTGGACGTGTTACATGGGTCAGAGCCGCTCTATCTGCCCCGGGGCTGGAATAGTGGAGGTGTTACATGGGTCAGAGCCGCTCTATCTGCCCCGGGGCTGGAATAGTGGACGTGTTACATGGGTCAGAGCCGCTCTATCTGCCCAGGGGCTGGAATAGTGGACGTGTTACATGGGTCAGAGCCGCTCTATCTGCCCTGGGGCTGGAATAGTGGACGTGTTACATGGGTCAGAGCCGCTCTATCTGCCCCGGGGCTGGAATAGTGGAGGTGTTACATGGGTCAGAGCCGCACTATCTGCCCTGGGGCTGGAATAGTGGACGTGTTACATGGGTCAGAGCCGCACTATCTGCCCCGGGGCTGGAATAGTGGACGTGTTACATGGGTCAGAGCCGCTCTATCTGCCCTGGGCTGGAATAGTGGACGTGTTACATGGGTCAGAGCCGCTCTATCTGCCCTGGGGCTGGAATAGTGGACGTGTTACATGGGTCAGAGCCGCTCTATCTGCCCCGGGGCTGGAATAGTGGACGTGTTACATGGGTCAGAGCCGCTCTATCTGCCCTGGGCTGGAATAGTGGACGTGTTACATGGGTCAGAGCCGCACTATCTGCCCTGGGGCTGGAATAGTGGAGGTGTTACATGGGTCAGAGCCGCTCTATCTGCCCCGGGGCTGGAATAGTGGACGTGTTACATGGGTCAGAGCCGCACTATCTGCCCTGGGGCTGGAATAGTGGACGTGTTACATGGGTCAGAGCCGCATTATCTGCCCTGGGGCTGGAATAGTGGACGTGTTACATGGGTCAGAGCCGCTCTATCTGCCCTGGGCTGGAATAGTGGACGTGTTACATGGGTCAGAGCCGCTCTATCTGCCCCGGGGCTGGAATAGTGGAGGTGTTACATGGGTCAGAGCCGCACTATCTGCCCTGGGGCTGGAATAGTGGACGTGTTACATGGGTCAGAGCCGCTCTATCTGCCCCGGGGCTGGAATAGTGGACGTGTTACATGGGTCAGAGCCGCTCTATCTGCCCAGGGGCTGGAATAGTGGACGTGTTACATGGGTCAGAGCCGCTCTATCTGCCCCGGGGCTGGAATAGTGGAGGTGTTACATGGGTCAGAGCCGCACTATCTGCCCTGGGGCTGGAATAGTGGACGTGTTACATGGGTCAGAGCCGCTCTATCTGCCCCGGGGCTGGAATAGTGGAGGTGTTACATGGGTCAGAGCCGCACTATCTGCCCCGGGCTGGAATAGTGGAGGTGTTACATGGGTCAGAGCCGCTCTATCTGCCCCGGGGCTGGAATAGTGGACGTGTTACATGGGTCAGAGCCGCTCTATCTGCCCCGGGGCTGGAATAGTGGACGTGTTACATGGGTCAGAGCCGCTCTATCTGCCCTGGGGCTGGAATAGTGGACGTGTTACATGGGTCAGAGCTGCTCTATCTGCCCTGGGCTGGAATAGTGGAGGTGTTACATGGGTCAGAGCCGCTCTATCTGCCCTGGGCTGGAATAGTGGACGTGTTACATGGGTCAGAGCCGCATTATCTGCCCTGGGGCTGGAATAGTGGACGTGTTACATGGGTCAGAGCCGCTCTATCTGCCCCGGGGCTGGAATAGTGGAGGTGTTACATGGGTCAGAGCCGCTCTATCTGCCCCGGGGCTGGAATAGTGGACGTGTTACATGGGTCAGAGCCGCTCTATCTGCCCAGGGGCTGGAATAGTGGACGTGTTACATGGGTCAGAGCCGCTCTATCTGCCCTGGGGCTGGAATAGTGGACGTGTTACATGGGTCAGAGCCGCTCTATCTGCCCCGGGGCTGGAATAGTGGAGGTGTTACATGGGTCAGAGCCGCACTATCTGCCCTGGGGCTGGAATAGTGGACGTGTTACATGGGTCAGAGCCGCACTATCTGCCCCGGGGCTGGAATAGTGGACGTGTTACATGGGTCAGAGCCGCTCTATCTGCCCAGGGGCTGGAATAGTGGACGTGTTACATGGGGCAGAGACGCTCTATCTGCCCTGGGCTGGAATAGTGGACGTGTTACATGGGTCAGAGCCGCTCTATCTGCCCTGGGGCTGGAATAGTGGACGTGTTACATGGGTCAGAGCCGCCCTATCTGCCCTGGGGCTGGAATAGTGGACGTGTTACATGGGTCAGAGCCGCTCTATCTGCCCTGGGCTGGAATAGTGGAGGTGTTACATGGGTCAGAGCCGCATTATCTGCCCTGGGCTGGAATAGTGGACGTGTTACATGGGGCAGAGCCGCACTATCTGCCCCGGGGCTGGAATAGTGGACGTGTTACATGGGTCAGAGCCGCTCTATCTGCCCCGGGGCTGGAATAGTGGAGGTGTTACATGGGTCAGAGCCGCATTATCTGCCCCGGGGCTGGAATAGTGGACGTGTTACATGGGTCAGAGCCGCTCTATCTGCCCCGGGGCTGGAATAGTGGACGTGTTACATGGGTCAGAGCCGCTCTATCTGCCCTGGGGCTAGAATAGTGGACGTGTTACATGGGTCAGAGCCGCTCTATCTGCCCTGGGCTGGAATAGTGGACGTGTTACATGGGTCAGAGCCGTTCTATCTGCCCTGGGGCTGGAATAGTGGACGTGTTACATGGGTCAGAGCCGCTCTATCTGCCCTGGGCTGGAATAGTGGAGGTGTTACATGGGTCAGAGCCGCTCTATCTGCCCTGGGCTGGAATAGTGGACGTGTTACATGGGTCAGAGCCGCACTATCTGCCCTGGGGCTGGAATAGTGGACGTGTTACATGGGTCAGAGCCGCTCTATCTGCCCTGGGGCTGGAATAGTGGACGTGTTACATGGGTCAGAGCCGCTCTATCTGCCCTGGGGCTGGAATAGTGGACGTGTTACATGGGTCAGAGCCGCACTATCTGCCCTGGGGCTGGAATAGTGGACGTGTTACATGGGTCAGAGCCGCTCTATCTGCCCTGGGGCTGGAATAGTGGACGTGTTACATGGGTCAGAGCCGCTCTATCTGCCCTGGGCTGGAATAGTGGACGTGTTACATGGGTCAGAGCCGCTCTATCTGCCCCGGGGCTGGAATAGTGGAGGTGTTACATGGGTCAGAGCCGCTCTATCTGCCCTGGGGCTGGAATAGTGGACGTGTTACATGGGTCAGAGCCGCACTATCTGCCCTGGGGCTGGAATAGTGGACGTGTTACATGGGTCAGAGACGCTCTATCTGCCCTGGGCTGGAATAGTGGACGTGTTACATGGGTCAGAGCCGCTCTATCTGCCCCGGGGCTGGAATAGTGGACGTGTTACATGGGTCAGAGCCGCTCTATCTGCCCCGGGGCTGGAATAGTGGACGTGTTACATGGGTCAGAGCCGCTCTATCTGCCCCGGGGCTGGAATAGTGGACGTGTTACATGGGTCAGAGCCGCACTATCTGCCCCGGGGCTGGAATAGTGGACGTGTTACATGGGTCAGAGCCGCTCTATCTGCCCCGGGGCTGGAATAGTGGACGTGTTACATGGGTCAGAGCCGCATTATCTGCCCTGGGGCTGGAATAGTGGACGTGTTACATGGGTCAGAGCCGCTCTATCTGCCCGGGGCTGGAATAGTGGACGTGTTACATGGGTCAGAGCCGCTCTATCTGCCCTGGGGCTGGAATAGTGGACGTGTTACATGGGTCAGAGCTGCACTATCTGCCCCGGGGCTGGAATAGTGGACGTGTTACATGGGTCAGAGCCGCTCTATCTGCCCTGGGCTGGAATAGTGGAGGTGTTACATGGGTCAGAGCCGCTCTATCTGCCCTGGGCTGGAATAGTGGACGTGTTACATGGGTCAGAGCCGCTCTATCTGCCCCGGGGCTGGAATAGTGGACGTGTTACATGGGTCAGAGCCGCTCTATCTGCCCCGGGGCTGGAATAGTGGACGTGTTACATGGGTCAGAGCCGCACTATCTGCCCTGGGGCTGGAATAGTGGACGTGTTACATGGGTCAGAGCCGCTCTATCTGCCCTGGGGCTGGAATAGTGGAGGTGTTACATGGGTCAGAGCCGTTCTATCTGCCCTGGGGCTGGAATAGTGGAGGTGTTACATGGGTCAGAGCCGCACTATCTGCCCCGGGGCTGGAATAGTGGACGTGTTACATGGGTCAGAGCCGCTCTATCTGCCCCGGGGCTGGAATAGTGGACGTGTTACATGGGTCAGAGCCGCATTATCTGCCCTGGGGCTGGAATAGTGGACGTGTTACATGGGTCAGAGCCGCTCTATCTGCCCGGGGCTGGAATAGTGGACGTGTTACATGGGTCAGAGCCGCTCTATCTGCCCTGGGGCTGGAATAGTGGACGTGTTACATGGGTCAGAGCTGCACTATCTGCCCCGGGGCTGGAATAGTGGACGTGTTACATGGGTCAGAGCCGCTCTATCTGCCCTGGGCTGGAATAGTGGAGGTGTTACATGGGTCAGAGCCGCTCTATCTGCCCCGGGGCTGGAATAGTGGACGTGTTACATGGGTCAGAGCCGCTCTATCTGCCCCGGGGCTGGAATAGTGGACGTGTTACATGGGTCAGAGCCGCTCTATCTGCCCTGGGGCTGGAATAGTGGAGGTGTTACATGGGTCAGAGCCGCTCTATCTGCCCGGGGCTGGAATAGTGGACGTGTTACATGGGTCAGAGCCGCTCTATCTGCCCTGGGGCTGGAATAGTGGACGTGTTACATGGGTCAGAGCCGCTCTATCTGCCCTGGGCTGGAATAGTGGATGTGTTACATGGGTCAGAGCCGCTCTATCTGCCCTGGGCTGGAATAGTGGACGTGTTACATGGGTCAGAGCCGCTCTATCTGCCCCGTGGCTGGAATAGTGGAATTGTTACATGGGTCAGAGCCGCACTATCTGCCCCGGGGCTGGAATAGTGGACGTGTTACATGGGTCAGAGCCGCTCTATCTGCCCTGGGCTGGAATCGTGGACGTGTTACATGGGTCAGAGCCGCTCTATCTGCCCTGGGGCTGGAATAGTGGACGTGTTACATGGGTCAGAGCCGCTCTATCTGCCCCGTGGCTGGAATAGTGGAATTGTTACATGGGTCAGAGCCGCTCTATCTGCCCTGGGCTGGAATAGTGGACGTGTTACATGGGTCAGAGCCGCTCTATCTGCCCCGGGCTGGAATAGTGGACGTGTTACATGGGTCAGAGCCGCTCTATCTGCCCCGGGGCTGGAATAGTGGACGTATTACATGGGTCAGAGCCGCTCTATCTGCCCTGGGCTGGAATAGTGGAGGTGTTACATGGGTCAGAGCCGGTCTATCTGCCCCGGGGCTGGAATAGTGGACGTGTTACATGGGTCAGAGCCGCTCTATCTGCCCTGGGGCTGGAATAGTGGACGTGTTACATGGGTCAGAGCCGCTCTATCTGCCCTGGGGCTGGAATAGTGGACGTGTTACATGGGTCAGAGCCGCTCTATCTGCCCTGGGGCTGGAATAGTGGACGTGTTACATGGGTCAGAGCCGCTCTATCTGCCCTGGGCTGGAATAGTGGACGTGTTACATGGGTCAGAGCCGCTCTATCTGCCCCGGGGCTGGAATAGTGGACGTGTTACATGGGTCAGAGCCGCCCTATCTGCCCTGGGCTGGAATAGTGGAGGTGTTACATGGGTCAGAGCCGCTCTATCTGCCCTGGGCTGGAATAGTGGACGTGTTACATGGGTCAGAGCCGCTCTATCTGCCCCGGGGCTGGAATAGTGGACGTGTTACATGGGTCAGAGCCGCTCTATCTGCCCTGGGCTGGAATAGTGGACGTGTTACATGGGTCAGAGCCGCACTATCTGCCCTGGGCTGGAATAGTGGACATGTTACATGGGTCAGAGCCGCTCTATCTGCCCTGGGCTGGAATAGTGGACGTGTTACATGGGTCAGAGCCGCTCTATCTGCCCTGGGGCTGGAATAGTGGACGTGTTACATGGGTCAGAGCCGCTCTATCTGCCCCGGGGCTGGAATAGTGGACGTGTTACATGGGTCAGAGCCGCTCTATCTGCCCGGGGCTGGAATAGTGGACGTGTTACATGGGTCAGAGCCGCACTATCTGCCCTGGGCTGGAATAGTGGACATGTTACATGGGTCAGAGCCGCTCTATCTGCCCCTGGGCTGGAATAGTGGAGGTGTTACATGGGTCAGAGCCGCTCTATCTGCCCTGGGCTGGAATAGTGGACGTGTTACATGGGTCAGAGCCGCTCTATCTGCCCTGGGGCTGGAATAGTGGACGTGTTACATGGGTCAGAGCCGCTCTATCTGCCCCGGGGCTGGAATAGTGGACGTGTTACATGGGTCAGAGCCGCTCTATCTGCCCTGGGCTGGAATAGTGGACGTGTTACAGCCTCTCTAATACCTTTTAAATGTTCTGTGTTTCCTAGGACCCGGTTGTACTGACGTCACTAACATATTTAAGGCAGAGATTCCCAACGCAGGGTTGCAACCCCCTACAGGGCAGCGGTGCGCAAAGTGGGGGGCGAACCCCCCAGCGGGGGCGCTGGATTTTTCAGGGGGGGCGCGGGCAGTTGCAAAGGCCCCGCGCTCTTCCCCGAGGCATTTAAATTAAATCCCGGGGGATCGCGTGAGGCCTTTGCAACTCTAAAACTTACCTTGACTCTGCCGGCGTGTCCAAGGCAATGTGGCATCAAATGACGGGGCGGGGTTATGTGACGTGACGCCACATGACCCCACAGCATCATTTGATGCCGCGCGAGGTAAGGAGGGGGGGGGGGGCGGGGCGCAGAATGCAGGAGAGCAGGGGGGGGGCGCAGCAAAAAAAGTTTGTGCGCCCCTGCCATAGGGGTCCGAGACGTGTCTCAAAGGTGTTCCCCCCAAAATATATATACGTAATGGCGGATGCCAGGCATTATAGCGGGTACCTGAGCCTGTATGGGGACTGCGCACTCAGTAAGGCCCCAAACTGCCCCTTAGCGTGTGAGGGGTATCGCTGTAAGTGACAGCGGGAGCTTCCAAAGTCGCTCCCCACAATGCTTTGCATCCACAGCTGCAAGGCATTGTGGGACGTGACTTTGGAAGCTCCCTCAGTGAGTGACAGCGATACCACCTGTCTGCACACACCAAGGGGCAGTTTGGGGTCTTATTAAGCCTGTGTTCCCGCACAAGCTCAGGACACTATACGGCCTATGATTGGGCTAAAGGATGTATTAATTGGAGTCTCGCGCAAAAACATTTTCTAGCAGGGGGTGCGCCGCGTATTAAAGGTCGGGAACCGCCGACGCCGATAAATAACAGTAAATCATGTTTTGAAGTTAGTTTGTAAACATGGTGAGCAGACACTTTAGACGCTCTGACATTGGGCACATGACAAGATGGAGATCCCTGAACCGCGCTCATTTCAGCGATTTCGGTGATCCCTGGGTATGGAGATACTTTCCTGGGAAAGGTGCAGTCTGTAATTCCGCATGTTAAAATCCCCGCGTCACGCCGGCCAATAGGAAGCCGTGACAGATGATGCTGCTGCTTCCTATTGGCCTGCGTAAAGCAGGAGATTTTCTCCGCCATTTTGTTTCCCCTGGAGGACACCATACGTGTGGCACGTTTCCAGCTGTGTATCTTTGGAAGCAGGGGTCCTAGCGTGTTTCCGCTCCGGGACCCCCTGTTTCCTGCCTATCTTAAAAGGGAAAAAGGGGAGGAGGGATAACAAATGAGCAGAGGGAAGTTCTCCTTCCTGAGCGGGACAGTGGTTGTGAGGCAGAGAGAATGTGGAAATGTAACATCCTGTCCAGTGTAACTCCTCCATATAACAGCTCACTGACACATGATGGGCAAAGTAGGAAGGATACAAGATGATACAATTATGGTACATGTCCAGACTGCCTTGCACTGTCACTTTAACCACAAAGATGCAGCCTTTAATAACAATAATAATTATATTTCATATATATATATTAAAGAAGAGACAGCACACTGATGGGTCAAATACCAGCAAAAAACTGTATTGATTACAGAGGGCACCGCAACCAGCGTTTCGGTCACCGTAACGGGGCCTTCCTCAGGGCCCTGCATGACCCTCTGGTAATTATTTCTTCAATATACATATGACTTGAGCATCTGTACTCTGCCTGAGTTTGTGTGCCAACTGCTTTTTTCTATGTAATATATATATATATACCGGTATACATACACACGCACACACGCACACACGCACACACGCACACACGCACACACGCACACACGCACACACGCACACACGCACACACGCACACACGCACACACGCACACACATACACACATACACACACACATACATACACACATACACATACACACACACACACACACACACACACACACACACACACACACATACACACACACATACACACACACAATGAATTAAGCCTGAATAGCTCCATAGATATTACAGATACACAGTATTGTAATGCTAATTGCTGCACTAATTCACTAATGCACTAATAGCTGAGGCTGCTCACGCACACTTACCTGAGACATCACAGGTGAAGGAGCAGAGGATAACAAGAAACGTAGTGATGGGCACAAATAGCCGCATGATCTTCTGCATGCCGGGTACCTGCTGCTCTGTGCAGGGACCTCACACCCAGTCCCAGTGCCCAGTGCTGGGGAGGAGGGTGCTGTGTCTCTCCCTGTCACAGGAGAGGTGATGTCTGCTCAGGCTGGGACGGCAAACCTAGCCCAGGCAGCCCCGGGGGCGGGTGCAGACAACACAAAGCAGACTTTAAAACTTTGAACCTGGCAATTTTCCCAGGCACAGACTGAGTGTGTGTGAGAGAGACTGTGTATGTGTGTGTGAGAGTGTGAGAGTGTGAGAGTGTGAGAGTGTGAGTATGTGAGAGTGTGAGTGTAAGCGTGTATGTGTGTGTGTGTGAGAGTGTTAGTGTGTGAGTATGTGAGAGTGAGCATGTGTGTGTATGTGAGTGAGCGTGTGTGTGAGAGACTGTGTATGTGTGTGTGTGTGTATGTGTGTGTGTCTGAGTATGTGAATGTGAGTATGTGTGTGAGTGTGAGTATGTGAGTGTGTGTGAGCATGTGAGCGTATGTGTGTGAGTGAGCGTGTGAGCGTGTGTGTGTGAGAGTGTGAGTATGTGTGTGTGAGCGTGTGAGCGTGTGTGTGAGTATGTGAGTGAGCGTGTGTGTGTGAGTGTGAGTGTGTGTGTGAGCGTGTGTGTGAGTATGTGAGTGTATGTGTTTGAGTATGTGTGTGTGAGCGTGTGAGCGTGTGTGTGTGAGTGTGAGTATGTGTGTGTGAGCGTGTGAGCGTGTGTGTGAGTATGTGAGTGAGCGTGTGTGTGTGTGAGAGTGTGAGTATGTGTGTGAGTGTGTGAGAGTGGTTCCGGCTCTCTATACACTGCTCACAGGAACACGCACAGGGAGAGCAGAGAAGCTCAGTCTGGGGCAGTGGGAGCAGCATCTCAGAACTATAGGAATATTCCCGGGGTTTAACCCTATGAGTGCCAGGGGGAGCTGCAACATCAGAGTGTCCTGACCTCCCTGGGAGACCGCGGCGACATGACCGCGGCGACCTGTCACATGGAAACGGAAGAGGTTTTAATAAAGCGCGACGCTGATGGGGGTGGGGGGGCATTCCATTTTTTATATTTATTTGTTGGTTGGCTTCAATAAGTTACAATGACCTCTATTATCACATTTACATAACTGGGATGAGTGTTAGCACACGCGTATCAGACAGTACAATGCAGGTAACCGGAGAGCAGCATATAATGTGTCACGTGGGCTATATACAGAAGGATACATGGTAAAGCGCTTTCTTCTTTCTAAACTGAAGAACTTCGGCTCCCGCGTTAATGTGAGTCGCGTGCGAAGAGTGAACAATAAGAGAAAAAGGGGAACAAGTCAAACCAACAGAGAGTGAGTCGCGTGGTCAGAAGGGTCGCGTGGTCAGAAGGGTCGCGTGGTCAGAAGGGTCGCGACAATGTGTTTAAATGGGCAGATTTTAAGACTTGATTTGCTCACAGAACGTCTGTTTCCAAGTATTCAGCACAATGGGTTTCGGACCAAGGAAAGCGAACACGGTTACAGGTTCTGGGGAACTGGACTTCAGTGTTCTCTTAATACAGTATCTCATATCGGGGGCTGAGACCCGAGTTACTGCCTGAGATCTCACTCTCTGAAGCAGCAGAAAGAGGAGGCGATTCCCAACACTGCTGGGATCAGGGCAGCCGGGCAAAGACAAAGCAGCGACACATTATAACATGCAATAAAACAGCATAGAACAGGGGTGTGCAAACATCTGGTGCTGTGCCCCCCTGCCTGCTCTCCCCCGGTGCTCCCCTCTTACCTTTGCACCAGTGTCAAATGACGCCATAGGGTCCTGTGACATCACGTCACGTGACCACGCGGCGTCATTTTAACACCACGTTGCCATGGTGACGCGTTGCTCGAATCCGGCTGAATCAAGGTAAGTGTGTTAGGGAGTGCTTCAATGCCGTGGGGAAGAGCGCGGGGCCGCTGTAACCGCCGCTGTAACCGCCGCTGTAACCGCCGCTGTAACCGCCGCTGTAACCGCCGCTGTAACCGCCGTGCCCCCAGTTTGTCCAGTCCCTAGATAGAACATGGGAACAAATATAACAGCCAAAAGCCTCCCAGGAGATGCTGATAGGATAAGAGAATAAGCCGGGTATCCATCGTTACTGTATAATCAGTGGGGCAGATATATAAATGAGTACAGGAGATGCTGATAGGATAAGAGAATAAGCCGGGTATCCATCGTTACTGTATAATCAGTGGGGCAGATATATAAATGAGTACAGGAGATGCTGATAGGATAGGAGAATAAGCCGGGTATCCATCGTTACTGTGTAATCAGTGGGGCAGATATATAAATGAGTACAGGAGATGCTGATAGGATAGGAGAATAAGCCGGGTATCCATCGTTACTGTGTAATCAGTGGGGCAGATATATAAATGAGTACAGGAGATGCTGATAGGATAAGAGAATAAGCCGGGTATCCATCGTTACTGTGTAATCAGTGGGGCAGATATATAAATGAGTACAGGAGATGCTGTGAGGAGAAGAGAATAAGCCGGGTATCCATCGTTACTGTGTAATCAGTGGGGCAGATATTTAAATGAGTACAGGAGATGCTGTGAGGATAAGAGAATAAGCCGGGTATCCATCGTTACTGTGTAATCAGTAGGGCAGATATATAAATGAGTACAGGAGATGCTGATAGGATAAGAGAATAAGCCTGGTATCCATCGTTACTGTATAATCAGTGGGGCAGATATATAAATGAGTACAGGAGATGCTGTGAGGAGAAGAGAATAAGCCGGGTATCCATCGTTACTGTGTAATCAGTGGGGCAGATATATAAATGAGTACAGGAGATGCTGATAGGATAAGAGAATAAGCCGGGTATCCATCGTTACTGTATAATCAGTGGGGCAGATATATAAATGAGTACAGGAGATGCTGATAGGATAAGAGAATAAGCCGGGTATCCATCGTTACTGTATAATCAGTGGGGCAGATATATAAATGAGTACAGGAGATGCTGATAGGATAGGAGAATAAGCCGGGTATCCATCGTTACTGTGTAATCAGTGGGGCAGATATATAAATGAGTACAGGAGATGCTGATAGGATAGGAGAATAAGCCGGGTATCCATCGTTACTGTGTAATCAGTGGGGCAGATATATAAATGAGTACAGGAGATGCTGATAGGATAAGAGAATAAGCCGGGTATCCATCGTTACTGTGTAATCAGTGGGGCAGATATATAAATGAGTACAGGAGATGCTGTGAGGAGAAGAGAATAAGCCGGGTATCCATCGTTACTGTGTAATCAGTGGGGCAGATATTTAAATGAGTACAGGAGATGCTGTGAGGATAAGAGAATAAGCCGGGTATCCATCGTTACTGTGTAATCAGTAGGGCAGATATATAAATGAGTACAGGAGATGCTGATAGGATAAGAGAATAAGCCTGGTATCCATCGTTACTGTATAATCAGTGGGGCAGATATATAAATGAGTACAGGAGATGCTGATAGGATAGGAGAATAAGCCAGGTATCCATCGTTACTGTGTAATCAGTGGGGCAGATATATAAATGAGTACAGGAGATGCTGATAGGATAAGAGAATAAGCCGGGTATCCATCGTTACTGTATAATCAGTGGGGCAGATATATAAATGAGTACAGGAGATGCTGATAGGATAAGAGAATAAGCCGGGTATCCATCGTTACTGTGTAATCAGTGGGGCAGATATATAAATGAGTACAGGAGATGCTGATAGGATAAGAGAATAAGCCGGGTATCCATCGTTACTGTGTAATCAGTGGGGCAGATATATAAATGAGTACAGGAGATGCTGTGAGGATAAGAGAATAAGCCGGGTATCCATCGTTACTGTGTAATCAGTGGGGCAGATATATAAATGAGTACAGGAGATGCTGATAGGATAAGACAATAAGCCGGGTATCCATCGTTACTGTGTAATCAGTGGGGCAGATATATAAATGAGTACAGGAGATGCTGTTAGGATAAGAGAATAAGCCTGGTATCCATCGTTACTGTATAATCAGTGGGGCAGATATATAAATGAGTACAGGAGATGCTGTTAGGATAAGAGAATAAGCCGGGTATCCATCGTTACTGTGTAATCAGTGGGGCAGATATATAAATGAGTACAGGAGATGCTGATAGGATAAGAGAATAAGCCGGGTATCCATCGTTACTGTGTAATCAGTGGGGCAGATATATAAATGAGTACAGGAGATGCTGATAGGATAAGAGAATAAGCCGGGTATCCATCGTTACTGTGTAATCAGTGGGGCAGATATATAAATGAGTACAGGAGATGCTGATAGGATAAGAGAATAAGCCGGGTATCCATCGTTACTGTGTAATCAGTGGGGCAGATATATAAATGAGTACAGGAGATGCTGTTAGGATAAGAGAATAAGCCGGGTATCCATCGTTACTGTGTAATCAGTGGGGCAGATATATAAATGAGTACAGGAGATGCTGTTAGGA
This sequence comes from Ascaphus truei, assembly GCF_040206685.1. Taxonomy (NCBI): domain Eukaryota; kingdom Metazoa; phylum Chordata; class Amphibia; order Anura; family Ascaphidae; genus Ascaphus; species Ascaphus truei. The sequence continues at coordinate 1,767,389 of NC_134495.1, forward strand.
TAAGAGAATAAGCCGGGTATCCATCGTTACTGTGTAATCAGTGGGGCAGATATATAAATGAGTACAGGAGATGCTGTTAGGATAAGAGAATAAGCCGGGTATCCATCGTTACTGTGTAATCAGTGGGGCAGATATATAAATGAGTACAGGAGATGCTGTGAGGATAAGAGAATAAGCCGGGTATCCATCGTTACTGTGTAATCAGTGGGGCAGATATATAAATGAGTACAGGAGATGCTGTTAGGATAAGAGAATAAGCCTGGTATCCATCGTTACTGTGTAATCAGTGGGGCAGATATATAAATGAGTACAGGAGATGCTGATAGGATAAGAGAATAAGCCTGGTATCCATCGTTACTGTATAATCAGTGGGGCAGATATATAAATGAGTACAGGAGATGCTGATAGGATAAGAGAATAAGCCGGGTATCCATCGTTACTGTGTAATCAGTGGGACAGATATATAAATGAGTACAGGAGATGCTGATAGGATAAGAGAATAAGCCTGGTATCCATCGTTACTGTATAATCAGTGGGGCAGATATATAAATGAGTACAGGAGATGCTGATAGGATAAGAGAATAAGCCTGGTATCCATCGTTACTGTATAATCAGTGGGGCAGATATATAAATGAGTACAGGAGATGCTGATAGGATAAGAGAATAAGCCTGGTATCCATCGTTACTGTGTAATCAGTGGGGCAGATATATAAATGAGTACAGGAGATGCTGATAGGATAAGAGAATAAGCCTGGTATCCATCGTTACTGTATAATCAGTGGGGCAGATATATATATGAGTACAGGAGATGCTGATAGGATAGGAGAATAAGCCGGGTATCCATCGTTACTGTATAATCAGTGGGGCAGATATATAAATGAGTACAGGAGATGCTGATAGGATAAGAGAATAAGCCTGGTATCCATCGTTACTGTATAATCAGTGGGGCAGATATATAAATGAGTACAGGAGATGCTGATAGGATAAGAGAATAAGCCTGGTATCCATCGTTACTGTATAATCAGTGGGGCAGATATATAAATGAGTACAGGAGATGCTGTTAGGATAAGAGAATAAGCCGGGTATCCATCGTTACTGTGTAATCAGTGGGGCAGATATATAAATGAGTACAGGAGATGCTGATAGGATAAGAGAATAAGCCGGGTATCCATCGTTACTGTGTAATCAGTGGGGCAGATATATAAATGAGTACAGGAGATGCTGATAGGATAAGAGAATAAGCCGGGTATCCATCGTTACTGTATAATCAGTGGGGCAGATATATAAATGAGTACAGGAGATGCTGATAGGATAAGAGAATAAGCCGGGTATCCATCGTTACTGTATAATCAGTGGGGCAGATATATAAATGAGTACAGGAGATGCTGACAGCCACTATTGTTTATATTATGAGATTAGCCTGGAGAGGGAAGAGGCAGGGCCGCCGACAGGGGGGGACAGAAGGTACAGGTGTCCTGGGCCCGCTGGCTGGGGGGGCCTGGCGGTGCAAGTTGGCCACGACCTCTGACCAGGCCCGCGACTGGGCCCGGCTCTCTCTTAGATGCCTGCAGGCCTCTCTCACTGTCCCAGGCCGACGGGCCTCTGTGAGGTAAGCGCGCCGGAAGTAGGCTTAGCCCAGCATCCGGCGCACGACGGCATGGAGAGAGGCCCGGTGCGCGCCAGCTCGGCATGGGACCGAGGGATAGAAGCCTGCAGTGAGGGAGAGCCGGGGCCCAGCCACGAGAGGACCGGCAGCCGGACCTTGCCAAAGGTCGGGCCCAATTTGCAGTGCCAGCTGGACGGGCCCCCCGCAGACCATCCACAAAGTAAGTCTGTTTTAAAAAAAAAAAATATGTATTGGGGGATCTTGTTTTTACATATTAGGGGTGGGGGGCCTTTTTAAAATGTATTGGGAGTTGGGGGGCTTTTTAAAATCTATTGGGGGAATGGGGGGCTTTTTAGAGTAAGGTAGTAGTTGACGGAAGGTAGGGGTGAGTGAGGGGGGAGAGAGGGCGTTAGTGAGGAAAGACGGTGTAAGAGTGAGACGCAGGGAAAGAAATACATGCGAGGCGGGAAGGGGGGAGAGTGAGACTGGGGTGATTGAGGAAGAGGGAGTGAGACGGAGAGGACAGAAATGCATGGGAAGAGGGTGGGAAATAGAGGGGACTCATGAGGTGGGAAATGGGGGGGGGAGAGACTCGCAATACAGCCGGGGCGGTGGGGGTAACTCTAGTCCTAGCCCCGGGAAATCTGCCTGGTCCCTGGAACACGGGCTGGGATCTCTCTCTGTGAGATTATCCTGGAGAGGGAACGTGGCCTGGGATCTCTCTCTGTGAGATTATCCTGGAGAGGGAACGTGGCCTGGGATCTCTCTCTGTGAGATTATCCTGGAGAGGGAACGTGGCCTGGGATCCTCTCTCTGTGAGATTATCCTGGAGAGGGAACATGGGCTGGGATCTCTCTCTGTGAGATTATCCTGGAGAGTGAACGTGGCCTGGGATCTCTCTCTGTGAGATTATCCTGGAGAGTGAACGTAGCCTGGGATCTCTCTCTGTGAGATTAGCCTGGAGAGTGAACGTGGCCTGGGATCTCTCTCTGTGAGATTATCCTGGAGAGTGAACGTGGCCTGGGATCTCTCTCTGAGATTATCCTGGAGAGTGAACGTGGCCTGGGATCTCTCTGTGTGAGATTATCCTGGAGAGTGAACGTGGCCTGGGATCTCTCTCTGTGAGATTATCCTGGAGAGTGAACGTGGCCTGGGATCTCTCTCTGTGAGATTAGCCTGGAGAGTGAACGTGGCCTGGGATCTCTCTCTGTGAGATTATCCTGGAGAGTGAACGTGGCCTGGGATCTCTCTCTGTGAGATTATCCTGGAGAGTGAACGTGGCCTGGGATCTCTCTCTGTGAGATTATCCTGGAGAGTGAACGTGGCCTGGGATCTCTCTCTGTGAGATTATCCTGGAGAGGGACCATGGGCTGGGATCTCTCTCTGTGAGATTATCCTGGAGAGTGAACGTGGCCTGGGATCTCTCTCTGTGAGATTATCCTGGAGAGTGAACGTGGCCTGGGATCTCTCTCTGTGAGATTATCCGGGAGAGTGAATGTGGCCTGGGATCTCTCTCTGTGAGATTATCCTGGAGAGGGACCGTGGCCTGGGATCTCTCTCTGTGAGATTATCCTGGAGAGTGAACGTGGCCTGGGATCTCTCTCTGAGATTATCCTGGAGTGAACGTGGCCTGGGATCTCTCTCTGTGAGATTATCCTGGAGAGGGAACATGGGCTGGGATCTCTCTCTGTGAGATTATCCTGGAGAGTGAACGTGGCCTGGGATCTCTCTCTGTGAGATTATCCTGGAGAGTGAACGTGGCCTGGGATCTCTCTCTGAGATTATCCTGGAGAGGGACCGTGGCCTGGGATCTCTCTCTGTGAGATTATCCTGGAGAGTGAACGTGGCCTGGGATCTCTCTCTGTGAGATTATCCTGGAGAGTGAACGTGGCCTGGGATCTCTCTCTGTGAGATTATCCTGGAGAGTGAACGTGGCCTGGGATCTCTCTCTGTGAGATTATCCTGGAGAGGGAACGTGGCCTGGGATCTCTCTGTGAGATTATCCTGGAGAGGGACCATGGGCTGGGATCTCTCTGTGAGATTATCCTGGAGAGTGAACGTGGCCTGGGATCTCTCTCTGTGAGATTATCCTGGAGAGGGAATGTGGCCTGGGATCTCTCTCTGTGAGATTATCCTGGAGAGTGAACGTGGCCTGGGATCTCTCTGTGAGATTATCCTGGAGTGAACGTGGCCTGGGATCTCTCTCTGTGAGATTATCCTGGAGAGGGACCATGGGCTGGGATCCTCTCTCTGTGAGATTATCCTGGAGAGTGAACGTGGCCTGGGATCTATCTCTGTGAGATTATCCTGGAGAGTGAACGTGGCCTGGGATCTCTCTCTGTGAGATTATCCTGGAGAGGGAACGTGGCCTGGGATCTCTCTCTGTGAGATTATCCTGGAGAGTGAACGTGGCCTGGGATCTCTCTCTGTGAGATTATCCTGGAGAGGGAACGTGGCCTGGGATCTCTCTCTGAGATTATCCTGGAGAGTGAACGTGGCCTGGGATCTCTCTCTGTGAGATTATCCTGGAGAGGGAACATGGGCTGGGATCTCTCTCTGTGAGATTATCCTGGAGAGGGACCATGGGCTGGGATCTCTCTGTGAGATTATCCTGGAGAGTGAACGTGGCCTGGGATCTCTCTCTGTGAGATTATCCTGGAGTGAACGTGGCCTGGGATCTCTCTCTGTGAGATTATCCGGGAGAGTGAATGTGGCCTGGGATCTCTCTCTGTGAGATTATCCTGGAGAGGGAACGTGGCCTGGGATCTCTCTCTGAGATTATCCTGGAGAGTGAACGTGGCCTGGGATCTCTCTCTGTGAGATTATCCTGGAGAGGGAACATGGGCTGGGATCTCTCTCTGTGAGATTATCCTGGAGAGGGACCATGGGCTGGGATCTCTCTGTGAGATTATCCTGGAGAGTGAACGTGGCCTGGGATCTCTCTCTGTGAGATTATCCTGGAGTGAACGTGGCCTGGGATCTCTCTCTCTGTGAGATTATCCTGGAGTGAACGTGGCCTGGGATCTCTCTCTGTGAGATTATCCTGGAGAGTGAACGTGGCCTGGGATCTCTCTCTGTGAGATTAGCCTGGAGAGTGAACGTGGCCTGGGATCTCTCTCTGTGAGATTATCCTGGAGAGTGAACGTGGCCTGGGATCTCTCTCTGTGAGATTATCCTGGAGAGGGACCATGGGCTGGGATCTCTCTGTGAGATTATCCTGGAGAGTGAACGTGGCCTGGGATCTATCTCTGTGAGATTATCCTGGAGAGTGAACGTGGCCTGGGATCTCTCTGTGAGATTATCCTGGAGAGTGAACGTGGCCTGGGATCTCTCTCTGTGAGATTATCCTGGAGAGGGACCATGGGCTGGGATCTCTCTCTGTGAGATTATCCTGGAGAGGGACCATGGCCTGGGATCTCTCTCTGTGAGATTATCCTGGAGAGTGAACGTGGCCTGGGATCTCTCTCTGAGATTATCCGGGAGAGTGAATGTGGCCTGGGATCTCTCTCTGTGAGATTATCCTGGAGAGTGAACGTGGCCTGGGATCTCTCTCTGTGAGATTATCCTGGAGAGGGACCATGGCCTGGGATCTCTCTCTGTGAGATTATCCTGGAGAGTGAACGTGGCCTGGGATCTCTCTCTGTGAGATTATCCTGGAGAGGGAACGTGGCCTGGGATCTCTCTGTGAGATTATCCTGGAGAGGGAACGTGGCCTGGGATCTCTCTCTGTGAGATTATCCTGGATAGGGACCATGGGCTGGGATCTCTCTCTGTGAGATTATCCTGGAGAGGGACCATGGCCTGGGATCTCTCTCTGTGAGATTATCCTGGAGAGTGAACGTGGCCTGGGATCTCTCTCTGTGAGATTATCCTGGAGAGTGAACGTGGCCTGGGATCTCTCTCTGTGAGATTATCCTGGAGAGTGAACGTGGCCTGGGATCTCTCTGTGAGATTATCCTGGAGTGAACGTGGCCTGGGATCTCTCTCTGTGAGATTATCCTGGAGAGGGACCATGGGCTGGGATCTCTCTCTGTGAGATTATCCTGGAGAGGGACCATGGGCTGGGATCTCTCTCTGTGAGATTATCCTGGAGAGTGAACGTGGCCTGGGATCTCTCTCTGTGAGATTATCCTGGAGAGGGACCATGGGCTGGGATCTCTCTCTGTGAGATTATCCTGGAGAGGGACCATGGCCTGGGATCTCTCTCTGTGAGATTATCCTGGAGAGTGAACGTGGCCTGGGATCTCTCTCTGTGAGATTATCCTGGAGAGGGAACGTGGCCTGGGATCTCTCTGTGAGATTATCCTGGAGAGTGAACGTGGCCTGGGATCTCTCTCTGTGAGATTATCCTGGAGAGGGACCATGGGCTGGGATCTCTCTCTGTGAGATTATCCTGGAGAGGGACCATGGCCTGGGATCTCTCTCTGTGAGATTATCCTGGAGAGTGAACGTGGCCTGGGATCTCTCTCTGTGAGATTATCCTGGAGAGTGAACGTAGCCTGGGATCTCTCTGTGAGATTATCCTGGAGTGAACGTGGCCTGGGATCTCTCTCTGTGAGATTATCCTGGAGAGGGACCATGGGCTGGGATCTCTCTCTGTGAGATTATCCTGGAGAGGGACCATGGCCTGGGATCTCTCTCTGTGAGATTATCCTGGAGAGTGAACGTGGCCTGGGATCTCTCTCTGTGAGATTATCCTGGAGAGGGAACATGGCCTGGGATCTCTCTCTGTGAGATTATCCTGGAGAGTGAACGTGGCCTGGGATCTCTCTGTGAGATTATCCTGGAGAGGGACCATGGGCTGGGATCTCTCTGTGAGATTAACCTGGAGTGAACGTGGCCTGGGATCTCTCTCTGTGAGATTATCCTGGAGAGTGAATGTGGCCTGGGATCTCTCTCTGTGAGATTATCCTGGAGAGTGAACGTGGCCTGGGATCTCTCTCTGTGAGATTATCCTGGAGAGTGAACGTGGCCTGGGATCTCTCTCTGTGAGATTATCCTGGAGAGTGAACGTGGCCTGGGATCTCTCTCTGTGAGATTAACCTGGAGTGAACGTGGCCTGGGATCTCTCTCTGTGAGATTATCCTGGAGAGGGAACGTGGCCTGGGATCTCTCTGTGAGATTATCCTGGAGAGTGAACATGGGCTGGGATCTCTCTCTGTGAGATTATCCTGGAGAGTGAACGTGGCCTGGGATCTCTCTCTGTGAGATTATCCTGGAGAGTGAACGTGGCCTGGGATCTCTCTCTGTGAGATTATCCTGGAGTGAACGTGGCCTGGGATCTCTCTCTGTGAGATTATCCTGGAGTGAACGTGGCCTGGGATCTCTCTCTGTGAGATTATCCTGGAGAGTGAATGTGGCCTGGGATCTCTCTCTGTGAGATTATCCTGGAGAGGGACCATGGGCTGGGATCTCTCTCTGTGAGATTATCCTGGAGAGTGAACGTGGCCTGGGATCTCTCTCTGTGAGATTATCCTGGAGAGGGAACGTGGCCTGGGATCTCTCTCTGTGAGATTATCCTGGAGTGAACGTGGCCTGGGATCTCTCTCTGTGAGATTATCCTGGAGAGGGACCATGGCCTGGGATCTCTCTCTGTGAGATTATCCTGGAGAGTGAACGTGGCCTGGGATCTCTCTCTGTGAGATTATCCTGGAGAGTGAACGTGGCCTGGGATCTCTCTCTGTGAGATTATCCTGGAGAGGGACCATGGGCTGGGATCTCTCTCTGTGAGATTATCCTGGAGAGTGAACGTGGCCTGGGATCTCTCTCTGTGAGATTATCCTGGAGAGGGACCATGGGCTGGGATCTCTCTCTGTGAGATTATCCGGGAGAGGGAACGTGGCCTGGGATCTCTCTCTGTGAGATTATCCTGGAGTGAACGTGGCCTGGGATCTCTCTCTGTGAGATTATCCTGGAGAGTGAACGTGGCCTGGGATCTCTCTCTGTGAGATTATCCTGGAGAGGGAACGTGGCCTGGGATCTCTCTGTGAGATTATCCTGGAGAGTGAACGTGGCCTGGGATCTCTCTTTGTGAGATTATCCTGGAGAGGGACCATGGGCTGGGATCTCTCTCTGTGAGATTATCCTGGAGAGGGACCATGGCCTGGGATCTCTCTCTGTGAGATTATCCTGGAGAGTGAACGTGGCCTGGGATCTCTCTCTGTGAGATTATCCTGGAGAGTGAACGTGGCCTGGGATCTCTCTGTGAGATTATCCTGGAGTGAACGTGGCCTGGGATCTCTCTCTGTGAGATTATCCTGGAGAGGGACCATGGGCTGGGATCTCTCTCTGTGAGATTATCCTGGAGAGGGACCATGGCCTGGGATCTCTCTCTGTGAGATTATCCTGGAGAGTGAACGTGGCCTGGGATCTCTCTCTGTGAGATTATCCTGGAGAGGGAACATGGCCTGGGATCTCTCTCTGTGAGATTATCCTGGAGAGTGAACGTGGCCTGGGATCTCTCTGTGAGATTATCCTGGAGAGGGACCATGGGCTGGGATCTCTCTGTGAGATTAACCTGGAGTGAACGTGGCCTGGGATCTCTCTCTGTGAGATTATCCTGGAGAGTGAATGTGGCCTGGGATCTCTCTCTGTGAGATTATCCTGGAGAGTGAACGTGGCCTGGGATCTCTCTCTGTGAGATTATCCTGGAGAGTGAACGTGGCCTGGGATCTCTCTCTGTGAGATTATCCTGGAGAGTGAACGTGGCCTGGGATCTCTCTCTGTGAGATTAACCTGGAGTGAACGTGGCCTGGGATCTCTCTGTGAGATTATCCTGGAGAGTGAACATGGGCTGGGATCTCTCTCTGTGAGATTATCCTGGAGAGTGAACGTGGCCTGGGATCTCTCTCTGTGAGATTATCCTGGAGAGTGAACGTGGCCTGGGATCTCTCTCTGTGAGATTATCCTGGAGTGAACGTGGCCTGGGATCTCTCTCTGTGAGATTATCCTGGAGTGAACGTGGCCTGGGATCTCTCTCTGTGAGATTATCCTGGAGAGTGAATGTGGCCTGGGATCTCTCTCTGTGAGATTATCCTGGAGAGGGACCATGGGCTGGGATCTCTCTCTGTGAGATTATCCTGGAGAGTGAACGTGGCCTGGGATCTCTCTCTGTGAGATTATCCTGGAGAGGGAACGTGGCCTGGGATCTCTCTCTGTGAGATTATCCTGGAGTGAACGTGGCCTGGGATCTCTCTCTGTGAGATTATCCTGGAGAGGGACCATGGCCTGGGATCTCTCTCTGTGAGATTATCCTGGAGAGTGAACGTGGCCTGGGATCTCTCTCTGTGAGATTATCCTGGAGAGTGAATGTGGCCTGGGATCTATCTCTGTGAGATTAGCCTGGAGAGTGAACGTGGCCTGGGATCTCTCTCTGTGAGATTATCCTGGAGAGTGAACGTGGCCTGGGATCTCTCTCTGTGAGATTATCCTGGAGAGTGAACGTGGCCTGGGATCTCTCTCTGAGATTAGCCTGGAGAGTGAATGTGGCCTGGGATCTATCTCTGTGAGATTATCCTGGAGAGTGAACGTGGCCTGGGATCTCTCTCTGTGAGATTATCCTGGAGAGGGACCATGGGCTGGGATCTCTCTGTGTGAGATTATCCTGGAGAGTGAACATGGGCTGGGATCTCTCTCTGTGAGATTATCCGGGAGAGTGAATGTGGCCTGGGATCTCTCTCTGTGAGATTATCCTGGAGAGTGAACGTGGCCTGGGATCTCTCTCTGAGATTATCCTGGAGAGTGAACATGGCCTGGGATCTCTCTCTGTGAGATTATCCTGGAGAGGGACCATGGGCTGGGATCTCTCTCTGTGAGATTATCCGGGAGAGGGAACGTGGCCTGGGATCTCTCTCTGTGAGATTAGCCTGGAGAGTGAACGTGGCCTGGGATCTCTCTCTGTGAGATTATCCTGGAGAGTGAACGTGGCCTGGGATCTCTCTCTGAGATTAGCCTGGAGAGTGAATGTGGCCTGGGATCTATCTCTGTGAGATTATCGTGGAGAGTGAACGTGGCCTGGGATCTCTCTCTGTGAGATTATCCTGGAGAGGGACCATGGGCTGGGATCTCTCTGTGTGAGATTATCCTGGAGAGTGAACATGGGCTGGGATCTCTCTCTGTGAGATTATCCGGGAGAGTGAATGTGGCCTGGGATCTCTCTCTGTGAGATTATCCTGGAGAGTGAACGTGGCCTGGGATCTCTCTCTGAGATTATCCTGGAGAGTGAACATGGCCTGGGATCTCTCTCTGTGAGATTATCCTGGAGAGGGACCATGGGCTGGGATCTCTCTCTGTGAGATTATCCGGGAGAGTGAACGTGGCCTGGGATCTCTCTCTGTGAGATTATCCGGGAGAGTGAATGTGGCCTGGGATCTCTCTCTGTGAGATTATCCGGGAGAGTGAATGTGGCCTGGGATCTATCTCTGTGAGATTATCCTGGAGAGGGAACGTGGCCTGGGATCTCTCTCTGTGAGATTATCCTGGAGAGGGAACGTGGCCTGGGATCTCTCTCTGTGAGATTAGCCTGGAGAGTGAACGTGGCCTGGGATCTCTCTCTGTGAGATTATCCGGGAGAGTGAATGTGGCCTGGGATCTCTCTCTGTGAGATTATCCTGGAGAGGGAACGTGGCCTGGGATCTCTCTCTGTGAGATTAGCCTGGAGAGTGAACGTGGCCTGGGATCTCTCTCTGTGAGATTATCCTGGAGAGTGAACGTGGCCTGGGATCTCTCTCTGTGAGATTATCCTGGAGAGTGAACGTGGCCTGGGATCTCTCTCTGTGAGATTATCCTGGAGAGTGAACGTGGCCTGGGATCTCTCTCTGTGAGATTATCCTGGAGAGGGACCATGGGCTGGGATCTCTCTGTGAGATTATCCTGGAGAGGGAACATGGGCTGGGATCTCTCTCTGTGAGATTATCCTGGAGAGGGACCATGGGCTGGGATCTCTCTCTGTGAGATTATCCTGGAGAGGGACCATGGGCTGGGATCTCTCTCTGTGAGATTATCCTGGAGAGGGAACATGGGCTGGGATCTCTCTGTGAGATTATCCTGGAGAGTGAATGTGGCCTGGGATCTCTCTCTGTGAGATTATCCTGGAGAGGGACCGTGGGCTGGATCCTCTCTGTTGCCACCAGAGTGTCTCTGAAAAGGCACAAGTTTGTGATCCAGATGGAAGAAAGCCGTCTTCCTCTTATGAGTTATTGCATTTTTTATCCCTTTATGTCGGTGTAAAGAGGCTGGTGAGGTTAGGTCAGAATTTATCTTGCATTGGGACACTTTTACCCAATGGGACCTATAGCCTGAGTTTGCTGGTGCTGAGGTCAGTTTGCAGAGCAAATATGGAAGATAAGGGCATTCCTCGGCAGGAAATGTAAGGAGCGGATTTAATACCGCAGATGGGCTGAGATTATTATGCCCAATCTCAGAGGTTTCACCTCCAGGCTGTAGTATAATGTATGGCCCTCGCTGCAGCCCCAACTGGGCCTGCTCTGAGGGGGGCTGTTCTTCATGCAATGGCTGCTTTTGGTCACATTTTCAGAGCATATTGTACTGCAGCGAAAGAGAGCTGAATATCTCAGAATCCCATCATTAAATTTGGGGAATCTTTTATTCATAATCTGTGTGATAATATCAGCCAACTGACTGATCCCGTGTTACACAAAAGTGACAGCAGCTGTATCCTCCCCCGGTGCACCAGCCCAGTCTGTGTCTGAGGACCCCCTGCTCTCACTGACCGGCAGACATCATGGTAAGGTTCTCTGGAGTCACAGGGATCACCCCCTGCATAGATTACTTCGGAGATAAACTAATGCTTTATCAAGTACAAATTCCTGGGGGGGGGGAGGTGTAGGTTCACACAAGTCAACTCTGCCCTGTCCAAAAGGTCAGTCTGCCACTCACCGGTTCAACAGCAAAGGCTCTTTAAGGAGGAAACTCCACAGAAGGTAAAAAGCGCTGAGTTCAGCAGCTATTCCTGCAGACAAACACCAGGAACAAACAGGCCTGCAGCAGAAGCTGGCTTCCATGGCGCCACCAGGTAGGCCCAATACTTTCTTTTAATGCTGAACTTCCGGGGAAATTTCCAAACCGTTCAATAATGGGTTAAGAAGAGCAGGCAGGAGGTACACTCCCTAGTGATACCTTTTACATTGCACTTTTGACGCCTTTAACATCGATGTTTGCTGATTATTGTTAGGCCAAAACGGGAGCTCCTAGAAGTTGCAGCCATCTTGGATCCCTACCTCCCGGAAGTGTGGGTCCATTCTTTTCAATGGGACCTCCCACAGCGTTAATCCTCCCTGAACGCAACTGGTGCATCTCGGGACAGCGCACTGGGAACAGGTAGAGAGTGTGTGTGTGTGTGTGTGTGTGTGTGTGTGTGTGTGTGTGTGTGTGTGTGTGTGTGTGTGTGTGTGTGTGTGTGTGTGTGTGTGTGTGTGTGTGTGTGTGTGTGTGTAGTATATATATATATATACATATATATATATATTTATATATAAAACAAAACAAAAAAGACTAAGGGGCGCAAGAAGGCACAAAACTAATGTATATCAACAGTGTATCAACGGAAGGTATCCCAGATAGTAACAATAGTCCCAATTTCTTTCAATCCTGTGGAAAATGAAACATTAGTGAAGTACTAAAATGCCGTTTTATGCGCAAGTAGAAAAAGGGCTACTTACAATGTAGCTGCTAAAAACGAACAGTGTGGATGTATGCCGTACACAAGCAAACAAGCGGCAAATCGGCGTCTCCCTCTTGAATCAGAAGAGTCCGTCTGCATCCGTCTGCGGCACTACCACTCCACCAATGAAATCTCGCGATAGAATGTCCAAATCCTGTGATTGTGACATCGGACAACGGTATGGGAATCAGTCAGTAAGACTGTTAGTATGATTCCACCGTTTGAGATATGGACACTATGGGCAATATTCTAGGAGCAGTGATGTCAGAATAAGTGCATACGCAAGCAAATGCACAATACGTTTAACCCTACGCGTTTCGTTCCAAGCGTGGGAACTTCATCAGGGGCTATGAAAAATACAATGTGGGCAAACTACAAATACACACACCTATCCCGCCATTGGCTGATTAAGATAGAAACACCTGAACATTACAGGTTGTAACTAATGATCAATCAGCCATGCGTAAATCACATTCTACATTAAAATTAAAAATACAAGTATATAAACATCATTATACACATGACCTAAAAAGACTAACAATTGAATTCATAACAATAAAGAATATAAAGTAAATTAATAAAAAAAGATAAGATATATAGGAACATTAGCCTACAATAAAAGTAACAAAGAAACCGCTGACAGTATCATAGATCAATAGGAAACCAAAAATCATATGGGGAATAAACAAAATGAGCTCACAATACATGGAATAGAATAGGATATAATGAAAATATATAGAACTATTGTGCATTACAACCATTTTAATTGATTAAAAATGCACCAAGATCTATTTCTGCATTAAATCCATACGAGACAAGAATTTTCAGTGTGTATCCACCTGGTTTCTAATCTTGAAATCTCATTTATGGTATCTCCTCCTCTCCAATTAGGAGAAAGTTTTTCTATTCCTTTACAGCTTATCCCCATAGGATTTTGGTTGTGGCATTCTTTAAAATGTTTGGAAAGATTATGCTGAAGCAATCCTTTTTGAATATTCGTGAAATGCTCAGCAAATCTTTGTTTCAATTTTCTAGTTGTTCTAACAATGTATTGTTTGTTACATGGACACTGGATTAAGTAAACTACATTAATAGAATTGCAATTTCAGAACCACTCTACTCTTTCCTAGATCTGTCTCAGCATCTCCCCTCATGAAATCCCTCTCCTGGCTTCCGATCAAATCCCGCATCTCACACTCCATTCTTCTCCTCACTTTTAAAGCGTTACACTCTTCTGCCCCTCCTTACATCTCAGCCCTAATTTCTCGTTATGCACCATCCCGACTCTTGCGTTCTTCTCAAGGATGTCTTCTTTCTACCCCCTTTGTATCTAAAGCCCTCTCCCGCCTTAAACCCTTTTCACTGACTGCCCCAATCCTCTGGAATGCCCTTCCCCTCAGTACCCGACTAGCACCCTCTCTATCCACCTTTAAGACCCACCTTAAGACACACTTGCTTAAAGAAGCATATGAATAGCACCGTGGATATTCTGAACACGATACATGAAGCTTGGCCCCCTGCAGACGCACTTACCAGAACTCCCTCCTACTGTCTCTGTACGTTCTCCCTACCTACCAATTAGACTGTAAGCTCCTCGGGGCAGGGACTCCTCTTCCTTAATATTACTTTTATGTCTAAAGCACTTATTCCCATGCTCTGTTATTTATTTGATTACTACTGTGAAGCGCTATGTACATTAATGGCGCTATTCTATTGTATTGTATGTCTTTATTTATATAGCGCCATTAGTGTACATAGCGCTTCACAGCAGTAATACATGTGGTAATCAAATAAATAACAGATAATATAAATAACAGATCATGGGAATAAGTGCTTTAGACATAAAAGTAACATTAAGGAAGAGGAGTCCCTGCCCCGAGGAGCTTACAGTCTAATTGGTAGGTAGGGAGAACGTACAGAGACAGTAGGAGGGAGTTCTGGTAAGTGCGTCTGCAGGGGGCCAAGCTTTATGTATCATGTGTTCAGAATATTCACAGTGCTATTCATATCCTTCTTTAAGCAAGTGTGTCTTAAGGTGGGTCTTAAAGGTGGATAGAGAGGGTGCTAGTCGGGTACTGAGGGGAAGGGCATTCCAGAGGTGTGGGGCAGTCAGTGAAAAAGGTTTAAGGCGGGAGAGGGCTTTAGATACAAAGGGGGTAGAAAGAAGACATCCTTGAGCAGAACGCAAGAGTCGGGATGGACCCCTAGGCAGCGTGCTTGGGCTACTGGGTGAATGATCGTAGTTCCAACAGTAATGTGGAAGGAGGTAGTAGGGCCAGGTTTGGGAGGAAGTATGAGGAGCTCTGTTTTAGCCATGTTGAGTTTAAGGCGGCGGAGGGCCATCCAGGATGATATAGCAGAGAGACATTCAGAAACTTTGGTTTGTACAGCAGGTGTAAGGTTGGGTGTTCAAAAAGTATATTTGTGTGTCGTCAGCATAGAGGCGATATTTAAACCCAAAAGATGTTATTAGGTCACCTAGAGATAGTGTGTACAGAGAAAAGAGGTCCCAGGACAGAGCCCTGGGGTACCCCCACAGAGAGATCAATAGAGGAGGAGGTGTTAGCAGAAGAGACACTGAAAGTACGATAGGAGAGGTAGGATGAGATCCAGGATAGAGCTTTGTTCCGAATACCAAGAGTATGGAGAATATGAAGGAGAAGAGGGTGGTCCACGGTGTCAAATGCAGCAGAGAGGTCGAGTAATATGAACAGAGTGTAATGACCTCTGTCTTTGGCAGCATGGAGGTCGTCAGTTATTTTAGTGAGGGCTGTTTCCGTGGAGTGAGCAGTGCGGAAGCCAGATTGTAGAGGGTCTAGGAGAGAATAGGTGTTGAGAAAATGGAGCAAGCGAGAGAATACAAGACGTTCAAGGAGTTTAGAGGCAAAAGGCAGGACGAGACAGGTCGATAGTTAGAAAGACAGGTAGGGTCAAGCTTGCTGTTTTTGAGTAATGGTATAAATAAAGACATACAATACAATACAATTTATACGTTTTTAATAGTACTGTATATTGAATCTTTGTTTTATTTGAAGTAAAACTCTTGATCTGTTTTTGTTCATGTGAATTTAATTTGCACATTTTGCATCTTAAACATTTATGGAAGCCTTTTGCATCAAGGAATGAATGAGTTTCTGAGATAGTTTTTTTTTTTTACTTTTAAGGCAACTAGGAGCTATTTTATATTTAAGACTGTCTGCCTTAGTAAAAAATGATTCTTGGATTAGAAGGTAAATGACTCTGCAAAGTAGGGTCTTTTAGAACCAGCTGCTAGGGTTTGTTGATCACCTTACATATCTTTGGTGCCATGGCATTATATTGTGTTATAAAAGGAACACACAAGGTTCTATCATTACATTTAGAGCCAGAAACCCTTTAAGTGACTTTAGCAGAGCTATGCGTGTCTTGGCCTCTGACTTTGGTGTCTGTTCCAAGGTCGACTTCTAGTCATAAAACTTGGCAGAAACCTGAGGAACGGATTCGGAGCAGCGCATACAAGGGGGTTATTCACTACCATTTCCCAGACTTTACAATGCTGATGGAATAGCTCACCCCTAAAAGCAGGCAACATGCCCGGGACATCAAGGAAAACAAAGGAAACTCTCAATGAGAACTGGAGACTTCATTAACTCTTTGCGTGCAGGATGGGCCGCAGCACGAGAGGGCAACAGCCCCACTGGTACTTGGGATCATGTGACCTCCTGAGTGATCACATGATTGCACTGTCACTGATACTGGAACAGGAGAGGAGACGTCCTCCTCATTCTCTGCGCTCCTGTGGACCTCCGCGTGTAGATGATGCAGTTACTACATCATGGGGCCTCGGGAGGGCCAGACCTGTGGCACCCCAAGGGTTACGTTCTATAACACTGCTCATGCTACAAATCACTGAGACGCACAAAAATCTGTGAGCGTTGACATGACTGTAAAATGTCATTAAAAAGTGATACAGTGCAGAACTCAATCACTTTAAAATGTTAATGCTCTGTGTGTGCTGTAACAACCGGGAGAAAATAGAACGGACAGTTAAGGTTTGGAGAAACGTAGTGGAGATATTCGTGTGTAGCCACTAAGCACGGGTCACACAAGAAAGTGTGGGTCAGAGCTGGAGGTCACGGAGCTGCACATCAGGAGGCAAAGAGCAGCATACAGGCTGATTCAGCATACCTGAGCACAAAGGGGATTACAGGAGGGGGTAGGGAAAGAATTACTGAGCACAGCAAAGCTCTGTAACTTGGTTATGACAGGGAGATAATGCACAAAGGGAGATATGAAAGTTTAACTCATATAATGTGCCCCCTAAGCATGTCCTGCTCTTTTAAAATCATGAGGAGGATGATGGTGGGGTGAGATAAGGAGGAGGGTGGTGGTGTGAGAGGAGGAGGATGGTGGAAGTGGTGTGAGATGAGGAGGAGGAGGGTGGATGTGGTGTGAGATGAGGAGGAGGACGATGGAGGTGGCATGAGACGAGGAGGGTGTTGGTGTGAGATGAGGAGGAGGGTGGTGTGAGATAAGGAGGGTGGAGGTGGTGTGAGATGAGGAGGAGGGTGGATGTGGTGTGAGATGAGGAGGAGGGTGTTGGTGTGAGATGAGGAGGAGGGTGGACGTGGTGTGAGACGAGGAGGGTGTTGGTGTGAGATGAGGAGGAGGGTGGTGTGAGATGAGGAAGGTGGAGGTGGTGTGAGATGAGGAGGAGGAGGGTGGATGTGGTGTGAGATGAGGAGGAGGGTGTTGGTGTGAGATGAGGAGGAGGGTGGACGTGGTGTGAGACGAGGAGGGTGTTGGTGTGAGATGAGGAGGAGGGTGGTGTGAGATGAGGAAGGTGGAGGTGGTGTGAGATGAGGAGGGTGTTGGTGTGAGATGAGGAGGAACAGGAGGGTGGTGTGAGATGAGGAGGGTGGAGGTGGTGTGAGATGAGGAGGAAGAGGAGGGTTGTGTGAGATAAGGAGGGTGGAGGTGGTGTTTCCTAAAGCAACCATGTAGACTACCGGGTGATAAGGACTTTGGGTGGAAAGATGGACTATTCTCCATAGACATTTACTAGGTTAAATATCTGAAAAGCTCTGAGAAAGTTAGGTGTAAGTGCTACAGCATGACATTAAAAAGAAGTATTTTCTGAAGTTTCTAAGACACAAAATCATTGTTGCTATTTTGGCTCCATATGGTATGAATAAAGGTCACAGTAGTCAGTTTGTTAGAAATATGTTCACTCTTTTATGTGTCAAACTAACTGCTGTTGCGTGATGTTGGACTGAGTTATGTTGCCAAACACATTTCTACTAATTTGCACCGGATCCTTTCAGTACTGGGAGGTATTAGATGTTAGGGATTTCTACTAGACATGAGCAAGCCTCAGGACACCTGTGCTCACTGGGTATGTGCCAGTCTTGTCATATACCATGGATAGAGGAGAAGTGTCAGAATGGAAATATGCTGGAATGGGTCCTAGAATCCCATACATTTTATCTAATCAAGTGCATGCAACATGTACTTAAAAATAATATGATCACAACTTTCCAAGATAAAATGATGGTGTAAAGAGCTTGTGAAACCTTACATTCAAGTGTATGTAACAGACCTGTACAGTTTAGAAAGCTCTGTGTATTATAATTGTCTAAGAAGACCTCTTACGTTGGTTTACTAAAGGTGTCCTTTACTGCAACAAACCTACAGTTCTCCAGGACCCCAAAAGATATTGGAACTTTGAACTACAAGCTTTTTAAATGGAACGTTACATGTTAAGATTCTCTATTTATAATTTATAATCCCTATTCATAATCCACGTTGGTCTTTTTTTCCAGGATATTGAGTAGAATAACAAGACTGTATAGACTAAAATATAGAAACTGACCCCCTCCCCCCCCCCCCTCCCAAAAAAAACAGTGTCAAAATCCAAACATGTGGCGTTACCGACCGCAAAATAGGAAAGTGGTTCCATTGTTTGCTTCTTTGGTGTTTGTGAAAACAAATGTCCCCAAGTCTCTTTCTTGCTAGTGAATGTCTTGGTTGTGGGTGTAATGATACATTGTGCAACGATGAGTGAATGTGAAGCCCTCATCTCATGGGAGGAGCACTCTGGGCCCTGCCCTGTTGTGATGAAGAAAGTCGCGTCTGAAGCCAGGCTGTGTAATCCTCTTGGGGCATCTGCACGAGCTGTTCCCTTACAAACTAGAAAACAGAAAGTAGAGAGAGGAAAATGGTTACTGAAACCATTAACTGGAAAAACTAAAATGTCAGAACCTTGCAACATCCACCTTAACCCCCGCAGTGCTAGAATGCCCAAGGCACCAGGCCAAGGAAATGCTTGTGTTACGATCACGTCCTGGGTCCACCCGCCAATATTAGGTTTGGAAGAAGAAGTTCTCCCATTCTAATCAGCAGAGCTCCCTGAGCCGCAGACTCTACGAGGTTATTGTCCCGCTCTATAAATGGCCATGGCCTTGGAACAGCAAAGGGGGGAAATGTCTGCTGGTCACCGCTGTCTTCCCAAAACAACAATAGGGTTTAATATACACTTTATGTTAAGATTATCTAGGGGGGGGAGGATAAAAACGACATACAGTTGGTGGCCCCAGGCGCTAAAAAACGTAGTTCCTCCTTTGGGTGCAGGACATAAAGCGGGTGCAGTTGGACGGTATGAAGCACAGCGAAGGAGGTAGGAATAAGACAAGAATACATCATTCGTGCCATCGGCTTTAAGTTATCATGTTTCACTTTTACTGATGCCTGTCAGGTAGGCACTATCAGCAGGCACTATCAGAGAGGCACTATCAGCGGGGCACTGTCAGGGATGCACTATCAGCGGGGCACTATCGGCAGGCACTATCAGAGAGGCACTATCAGCGGGGCACTATCAGAGAGGCACTATCAGCGGGGCACTATCAGGTATGCACTATCAGCGAGGCACTATCAGTGAGGCACTATCAGCGGGGCACTGTCAGGGATGCACTATCAGCGAGGCACTATCAGCGAGGCACTATCAGCGGGGCACTACCAGCGGGGCCCTATCAGCGGGGCACTGTCAGCGGGGCACTATCAGCGGGGCACTATCAGCGGGGCACTATCAGAGAGGCACTATCAGCGGGGCACTGTCAGGTATGCACTATCAGCGAGGCACTGTCAAAGATGCACTATCAGCGGGGCACTATCAGCGGGGCACTGTCAGGGATGCACTATCAGCGGGGCACTATCAGCGGGGCACTATCAGCGGGGCACTATCAGCGGGGCACTATCAGCGAGGCACTGTCAGGGATGCACTATCAGCGGGGCACTATCAGCGGGGCACTATCAGCGAGGCACTATCAGCGAGGCACTATCAGCGGGGCACTATCAGCGAGGCACTATCAGCGGGGCACTATCAGCGAGGCACTATCAGCGGGGCCCTATCAGCGGGGCACTATCAGCGAGGCACTATCAGCGAGGCACTATCAGCGAGGCACTATCAGCGGGGCACTATCAGCGGGGCACTATCAGCGAGGCCCTATCAGCGGGGCCCTATCAGCGGGGCCCTATCAGCGGGGCACTATCAGCGGGGCACTATCAGCGGGGCCCTATCAGCGGGGCACTATCAGCGGGGCACTATCAGCGGGGCACTATCAGCGGGGCACTATCAGCGGGGCACTATCAGCGGGGCACTATCAGCGGGGCACTATCAGCGGGGCACTATCAGCGAGGCACTATCAGCGAGGCACTATCAGCGGGGCACTATCAGCGGGGCACTATCAGCGGGGCCCTATCAGCGGGGCACTATCAGCGGGGCCCTATCAGCGGGGCACTATCAGCGGGGCACTATCAGCGGGGCCCTATCAGCGGGGCACTATCAGCGGGGCACTATCAGCGGGGCACTATCAGCGGGGCACTATCAGCGGGGCACTATCAGCGGGGCACTATCAGCGGGGCACTATCAGCGGGGCACTATCAGCGAGGCACTATCAGCGAGGCACTATCAGCGGGGCACTATCAGCGGGGCCCTATCAGCGGGGCACTATCAGCGGGGCACTGTCAGGGATGCACTATCAGCGGGGCACTATCAGCGAGGCACTATCAGCGGGGCACTATCAGCGGGGCACTATCAGCGGGGCACTATCAGCGGGGCACTATCAGCGGGGCACTGTCAGCGGGGCACTATCAGCGGGGCACTATCAGCGGGGCCCTATCAGCGGGGCCCTATCAGCGGGGCACTATCAGCGGGGCCCTATCAGCGGGGCACTATCAGCGGGGCACTGTCAGGGATGCACTATCAGCGGGGCCCTATCAGCGGGGCCCTATCAGCGGGGCACTATCAGGGATGCACTATCAGCGGGGCACTATCAGCGAGGCACTATCAGCGGGGCACTGTCAGGGATGCACTATCAGCGGGGCCCTATCAGCGGGGCACTATCAGCGGGGCACTATCAGGGATGCACTATCAGCGGGGCACTATCAGCGAGGCACTATCAGCGGGGCACTGTCAGGGATGCACTATCAGCAGGGCCCTATCAGCGGGGCCCTATCAGCGGGGCACTATCAGCGGGGCACTATCAGCGAGGCCCTATCAGCGGGGCACTATCAGCGGGGCCCTATCAGCGGGGCACTATCAGCGGGGCACTGTCAGGGATGCACTATCAGTGGGGCACTATCAGCGAGGCACTATCAGCGGGGCACTGTCAGGGATGCACTATCAGCGGGGCCCTATCAGCGGGGCCCTATCAGCGGGGCACTATCAGCGAGGCCCTATCAGCGGGGCACTATCAGCGGGGCACTATCAGCGGGGCACTATCAGCGGGGCACTGTCAGGGATGCACTATCAGCGGGGCCCTATCAGCGGGGCACTATCAGCGGGGCACTATCAGCGGGGCACTATCAGCGGGGCACTATCAGCGAGGCCCTATCAGCGGGGCACTATCAGCGAGGCACTATCAGCGGGGCACTATCAGCGGGGCACTATCAGCGGGGCACTATCAGCGGGGCACTATCAGCGGGGCACTATCAGCGAGGCCCTATCAGCGGGGCACTATCAGCGAGGCACTATCAGCGGGGCACTATCAGCGGGGCACTATCAGCGGGGCACTATCAGCGGGGCACTATCAGCGGGGCACTATCAGCGGGGCCCTATCAGCGGGGCACTATCAGCGGGGCACTATCAGCGGGGCCCTATCAGCGGGGCACTATCAGCGAGGCCCTATCAGCGGGGCCCTATCAGCGGGGCACTATCAGCGGGGCACTATCAGCGAGGCACTATCAGCGGGGCACTATCAGCGGGGCACTATCAGCGAGGCACTATCAGCGGGGCACTATCAGGGATGCACTATCAGCGGGGCCCTATCAGCGAGGCCCTATCAGCGGGGCACTATCAGCGAGGCACTATCAGCGGGGCACTATCAGCGAGGCACTATCAGCGGGGCACTATCAGCGGGGCCCTATCAGCGAGGCACTATCAGCGAGGCACTATCAGCGGGGCACTATCAGCGAGGCACTATCAGCGGGGCACTATCAGCGAGGCACTATCAGCGGGGCACTATCAGCGAGGCACTATCAGCGGGGCACTGTCAGGGATGCACTATCAGTGGGGCACTATCAGCGAGGCACTATCAGCGGGGCACTGTCAGGGATGCACTATCAGCGGGGCCCTATCAGCGGGGCCCTATCAGCGGGGCACTATCAGCGAGGCCCTATCAGCGGGGCACTATCAGCGGGGCACTATCAGCGGGGCACTGTCAGGGATGCACTATCAGCGGGGCCCTATCAGCGGGGCACTATCAGCGGGGCACTATCAGCGGGGCACTATCAGCGAGGCCCTATCAGCGGGGCACTATCAGCGAGGCACTATCAGCGGGGCACTATCAGCGGGGCACTATCAGCGGGGCACTATCAGCGGGGCACTATCAGCGGGGCACTATCAGCGGGGCCCTATCAGCGGGGCACTATCAGCGGGGCACCATCAGCGGGGCCCTATCAGCGGGGCACTATCAGCGGGGCACTATCAGCGAGGCACTATCAGCGGGGCACTATCAGCGGGGCACTATCAGCGAGGCACTATCAGCGGGGCACTATCAGCGGGGCACTATCAGCGAGGCACTATCAGCGGGGCACTATCAGGGATGCACTATCAGCGGGGCCCTATCAGCGAGGCCCTATCAGCGGGGCACTATCAGCGAGGCACTATCAGCGGGGCACTATCAGCGAGGCACTATCAGCGGGGCACTATCAGCGGGGCCCTATCAGCGAGGCACTATCAGCGAGGCACTATCAGCGGGGCACTATCAGCGAGGCACTATCAGCGGGGCACTATCAGCGGGGCCCTATCAGCGGGGCACTATCAGCGGGGCCCTATCAGCGGGGCACTATCAGCGGGGCACTATCAGCGGGGCACTATCAGCGGGGCACTATCAGCGGGGCCCTATCAGCGGGGCACTATCAGCGGGGCACTATCAGCGGGGCACTATCAGCGGGGCACTATCAGCGGGGCACTATCAGCGGGGCCCTATCAGCGGGGCACTATCAGCGAGGCACTATCAGCGGGGCACTATCAGCGGGGCACTATCAGCGGGGCACTATCAGCGGGGCACTATCAGCGGGGCCCTATCAGCGGGGCACTATCAGCGGGGCACTATCAGCGGGGCACTATCAGCGAGGCACTATCAGCGGGGCACTATCAGCGGGGCACTATCAGCGGGGCCCTATCAGCGGGGCCCTATCAGCGGGGCCCTATCAGCGAGGCCCTATCAGCGAGGCACTATCAGCGGGGCACTATCAGCGAGGCCCTATCAGCGGGGCCCTATCAGCGGGGCACTATCAGCGGGGCCCTATCAGCGGGGCACTATCAGCGGGGCACTATCAGCGGGGCACTGTCAGGGATGCACTATCAGCGGGGCCCTATCAGCGAGGCCCTATCAGCGGGGCACTATCAGCGAGGCACTATCAGCGGGGCACTATCAGCGGGGCACTATCAGCGGGGCACTATCAGCGGGGCACTATCAGCGGGGCCCTATCAGCGGGGCACTATCAGCGGGGCACTATCAGCGGGGCCCTATCAGCGGGGCACTATCAGCGAGGCCCTATCAGCGGGGCCCTATCAGCGGGGCCCTATCAGCGGGGCACTATCAGCGAGGCACTATCAGCGGGGCACTATCAGCGGGGCACTATCAGCGAGGCACTATCAGCGGGGCCCTATCAGCAGGGCACTATCAGCGGGGCACTATCAGCGGGGCACTATCAGGGATGCACTATCAGCGGGGCCCTATCAGCGGGGCACTATCAGCGAGGCACTATCAGCGGGGCACTATCAGCGGGGCACTATCAGCGGGGCACTATCAGCGGGGCACTATCAGGGATGCACTATCAGCGGGGCCCTATCAGCGAGGCCCTATCAGCGGGGCACTATCAGCGAGGCACTATCAGCGGGGCACTATCAGCGGGGCACTATCAGCGGGGCCCTATCAGCGGGGCACTATCAGCGGGGCACTATCAGCGAGGCCCTATCAGCGAGGCACTATCAGCGGGGCACTATCAGCGGGGCACTATCAGGGATGCACTATCAGCGAGGCCCTATCAGCGAGGCCCTATCAGCGGGGCACTATCAGCGGGGCACTATCAGCGGGGCCCTATCAGCGAGGCACTATCAGCGGGGCACTATCAGCGGGGCCCTATCAGCGGGGCCCTATCAGCGGGGCACTATCAGCGAGGCACTATCAGCGGGGCACTATCAGCGGGGCCCTATCAGCGGGGCACTATCAGCGAGGCACTATCAGCGAGGCACTATCAGCGGGGCACTATCAGCGGGGCACTATCAGCGGGGCACTATCAGCGAGGCACTATCAGGTATGCACTATCAGCGGGGCACTATCAGCGGGGCACTATCAGCGGGGCACTATCAGCGGGGCACTATCAGCGAGACACTATCAGCGAGGCACTATCAGCGGGGCACTATCAGCGGGGCACTATCAGCGGGGCACTATCAGCGGGGCCCTATCAGCGGGGCACTATCAGCGGGGCCCTATCAGCGGGGCACTATCAGCGGGGCACTATCAGCGGGGCACTATCAGCGGGGCACTATCAGCGGGGCCCTATCAGCGGGGCACTATCAGCGGGGCACTATCAGCGGGGCACTATCAGCGAGGCACTATCAGCGGGGCACTATCAGCGGGGCACTATCAGCGGGGCACTATCAGCGGGGCACTATCAGCGGGGCACTATCAGCGGGGCACTATCAGCGGGGCACTATCAGCGGGGCACTATCAGCGGGGCCCTATCAGCGGGGCACTATCAGCGGGGCACTATCAGCGGGGCACTATCAGCGAGGCACTATCAGCGGGGCACTATCAGCGGTGCACTATCAGCGGTGCCCTATCAGCGGGGCACTATCAGCGGGGCCCTATCAGCGGGGCCCTATCAGCGGGGCACTATCAGCGGGGCACTATCAGCGGGGCCCTATCAGCGGGGCACTATCAGCGGGGCACTATCAGCGGGGCCCTATCAGCGGGGCACTATCAGCGGGGCACTATCAGCGGGGCCCTATCAGCGGGGCACTATCAGCGGGGCACTATCAGCGGGGCACTATCAGCGGGGCACTATCAGCGAGGCCCTATCAGCGGGGCACTATCAGCGGGGCCCTATCAGCGGGGCCCTATCAGCGGGGCACTATCAGCGGGGCACTATCAGCGGGGCACTATCAGGGATGCACTATCAGCGAGGCCCTATCAGCGAGGCCCTATCAGCGGGGCACTATCAGCGGGGCACTATCAGCGGGGCCCTATCAGCGAGGCACTATCAGCGGGGCACTATCAGCGGGGCCCTATCAGCGGGGCCCTATCAGCGGGGCACTATCAGCGAGGCACTATCAGCGGGGCACTATCAGCGGGGCCCTATCAGCGGGGCACTATCAGCGAGGCACTATCAGCGAGGCACTATCAGCGGGGCACTATCAGCGGGGCACTATCAGCGGGGCACTATCAGCGAGGCACTATCAGGTATGCACTATCAGCGGGGCACTATCAGCGGGGCACTATCAGCGGGGCACTATCAGCGGGGCACTATCAGCGAGACACTATCAGCGAGGCACTATCAGCGGGGCACTATCAGCGGGGCACTATCAGCGGGGCACTATCAGCGGGGCCCTATCAGCGGGGCACTATCAGCGGGGCCCTATCAGCGGGGCACTATCAGCGGGGCACTATCAGCGGGGCACTATCAGCGGGGCACTATCAGCGGGGCACTATCAGCGGGGCCCTATCAGCGGGGCACTATCAGCGGGGCACTATCAGCGGGGCACTATCAGCGAGGCACTATCAGCGGGGCACTATCAGCGGGGCACTATCAGCGGGGCACTATCAGCGGGGCACTATCAGCGGGGCACTATCAGCGGGGCACTATCAGCGGGGCACTATCAGCGGGGCACTATCAGCGGGGCCCTATCAGCGGGGCACTATCAGCGGGGCACTATCAGCGGGGCACTATCAGCGAGGCACTATCAGCGGGGCACTATCAGCGGTGCACTATCAGCGGTGCCCTATCAGCGGGGCACTATCAGCGGGGCCCTATCAGCGGGGCCCTATCAGCGGGGCACTATCAGCGGGGCACTATCAGCGGGGCACTATCAGCGGGGCCCTATCAGCGGGGCACTATCAGCGGGGCACTATCAGCGGGGCCCTATCAGCGGGGCACTATCAGCGGGGCACTATCAGCGGGGCCCTATCAGCGGGGCACTATCAGCGGGGCACTATCAGCGGGGCACTATCAGCGGGGCACTATCAGCGAGGCCCTATCAGCGGGGCACTATCAGCGGGGCCCTATCAGCGGGGCCCTATCAGCGGGGCACTATCAGCGGGGCACTATCAGCGGGGCCCTATCAGCGGGGCACTATCAGCGGGGCACTATCAGCGAGGCACTATCAGCGGGGCACTATCAGCGGGGCCCTATCAGCGAGGCACTATCAGCGAGGCACTATCAGCGAGGCACTATCAGCGAGGCACTATCAGCGGGGCACTATCAGCGGGGCACTGTCAGCGAGGCACTATCAGCGAGGCACTATCAGCGGGGCACTATCAGCGGGGCACTGTCAGGGATGCACTATCAGCGGGGCACTATCAGCGAGGCACTATCAGCGGGGCACTATCAGCGGGGCACTATCAGCGGGGCACTATCAGCGGGGCACTATCAGCGGGGCCCTATCAGCGGGGCACTATCAGCGAGGCACTATCAGCGAGGCACTATCAGCGAGGCACTATCAGCGGGGCCCTATCAGCGGGGCACTATCAGCGGGGCACTATCAGCGGGGCACTATCAGCGGGGCACTATCAGCGGGGCACTGTCAGGGATGCACTATCAGCGAGGCCCTATCAGCGGGGCACTATCAGCGGGGCACTATCAGCGGGGCACTATCAGCGGGGCACTATCAGCGGGGCACTATCAGCGGGGCCCTATCAGCGGGGCACTATCAGCGAGGCCCTATCAGCGGGGCACTATCAGCGGGGCACTATCAGCGGGGCCCTATCAGCGGGGCACTATCAGCGGGGCACTGTCAGGGATGCACTATCAGCGGGGCACTATCAGCGAGGCACTATCAGCGAGGCACTATCAGCGGGGCCCTATCAGCGGGGCCCTATCAGCGGGGCCCTATCAGCGGGGCACTATCAGCGGGGCACTATCAGCGGGGCACTGTCAGGGATGCACTATCAGCGGGGCACTATCAGCGGGGCACTATCAGCGGGGCACTATCAGCGGGGCACTATCAGCGGGGCCCTATCAGCGGGGCACTATCAGCGGGGCCCTATCAGCGAGGCCCTATCAGCGGGGCACTATCAGCGGGGCACTATCAGCGAGGCACTATCAGCGGGGCACTATCAGCGGGGCACTATCAGCGGGGCACTATCAGCGGGGCACTGTCAGGGATGCACTATCAGCGGGGCCCTATCAGCGAGGCCCTATCAGCGGGGCACTATCAGCGAGGCACTATCAGCGGGGCACTATCAGCGAGGCCCTATCAGCGGGGCACTATCAGCGAGGCCCTATCAGCGGGGCACTATCAGCGAGGCACTATCAGCGAGGCACTATCAGCGGGGCACTATCAGCGAGGCACTATCAGCGGGGCACTGTCAGGGATGCACTATCAGCGAGGCACTATCAGCGGGGCCCTATCAGCGGGGCACTATCAGCGAGGCACTATCAGCGAGGCACTATCAGCGGGGCACTATCAGCGAGGCACTATCAGCGAGGCACTATCAGCGGGGCCCTATCAGCGAGGCACTATCAGCGAGGCACTATCAGCGGGGCACTATCAGCGAGGCACTATCAGCGAGGCACTATCAGCGGGGCCCTATCAGCGAGGCACTATCAGCGAGGCACTATCAGCGGGGCACTATCAGCGGGGCACTATCAGCGAGGCCCTATCAGCGGGGCCCTATCAGCGGGGCACTATCAGCGGGGCACTATCAGCGAGGCACTATCAGCGGGGCACTATCAGCGGGGCACTATCAGCGAGGCACTATCAGCGGGGCACTATCAGCGGGGCACTATCAGCGGGGCACTGTCAGGGATGCACTATCAGCGGGGCACTATCAGCGAGGCACTATCAGCGGGGCACTATCAGGGATGCACTATCAGCGGGGCCCTATCAGCGGGGCACTATCAGCGGGGCACTATCAGCGGGGCACTATCAGCGGGGCCCTATCAGCGGGGCACTATCAGCGAGGCCCTATCAGCGGGGCACTATCAGCGAGGCACTATCAGCGAGGCACTATCAGCGGGGCCCTATCAGCGGGGCCCTATCAGCGAGGCACTATCAGCGGGGCACTATCAGCGGGGCACTATCAGCGGGGCACTATCAGCGGGGCACTGTCAGGGATGCACTATCAGCGGGGCACTATCAGCGGGGCACTGTCAGGGATGCACTATCAGCGGGGCCCTATCAGCGAGGCCCTATCAGCGAGGCACTATCAGCGAGGCACTATCAGCGGGGCACTATCAGCGGGGCACTATCAGCGGGGCACTATCAGCGGGGCACTATCAGCGGGGCACTATCAGCGGGGCACTATCAGCGGGGCACTATCAGCGAGGCACTATCAGCGGGGCACTATCAGCGGGGCCCTATCAGCGGGGCACTATCAGCGAGGCACTATCAGCGAGGCACTATCAGCGGGGCCCTATCAGCGGGGCACTATCAGCGGGGCACTATCAGCGGGGCACTATCAGCGGGGCACTATCAGCGGGGCACTATCAGCGAGGCACTATCAGCGAGGCACTATCAGCGGGGCCCTATCAGCGGGGCCCTATCAGCGGGGCCCTATCAGCGGGGCACTATCAGCGGGGCCCTATCAGCGGGGCACTATCAGCGGGGCACTATCAGCGGGGCACTATCAGCGGGGCACTATCAGCGGGGCACTATCAGCGGGGCACCCAGCAATACCAGTCAAAGAATCTCTGGTGTATAGTCCAGTGTGGATCAGGATGATCACCTGGACAGCCGGTCTCCTCTCCAGAAAGGTGAAGTTGCCATAAATGATGGAGGTTTGTGCGGCTAATATATCCTCCCTACTCTGCGTGCCAAATTATGTTAATATTGTTAATCAATGCTGCGTTAATAATCTGGTCAAATCATATCTTATGTTTAACGCTTCTTCATGTTGCTATGTTTGTTTGTCAAACCCCTTTTTAGGTTTGTGCCTCCCTGGGACCAGCCATGGAGGTTCAAGGTGAAGGTGTGGTGCTATGTTGACCTCTAAAATTGGTCCATTCTTTCAGTACCACATCGATCCAAACGCTGGGAATGGTACCATCCCTCCTGGGTTGAGATCCAAGGACTTACCAGGTCCTTTTTGGTTTATTATCCCTTTGTGCTTCCCCTTTTTTATCCCACTCCTCTTGTCCCTTTATACCTCTCCCTCTGCCTACAACGTACCATTCAATTGGTGTTACATCATCTCGCTACTACCATTGTATCAATTAAGCTAATATCCCATCATGTTAAGGACTTTAATAGCCCTCACAAACATGGATTCGCATTGTCTAACTACAAACTACAAGCGAGAGACAGCAGATACTGTATAGTCTTTCTGCAAGAGACACACTTCAGGAGACGCTCTCCAACCACAAACATTGTCCCAGTTCCATTCACGCCTGAGCTGATATAGAAAGACAAGGATGGGCGGTTCATACCAGTTCTGGTTGGCATGCTTGGAGGGACATAGATCCCTTTAGCAAATGTCTATGCTCCCAATTCCTCCAGGAGATCCTTCTTTGAAACTTGTTTCTCCCAATTACAAGATATTCGGAAGGACCTCTTAATGGTAGGAGGGGATTTCAACACAGTTTTGAATAATAAATGCAACAGATCATACGATAGAAAACACTTCAAACGAAGGCACCCTATTGGATTCAAAGATCCTATTAAACTATTTGAAAGACTAGTGAACCCAAGTGATTTAGAACGGTGCTAAACAACAGTGATAGTGAATAGTGGATAAATAAATTAAATTGTAAGGTGTAATAGAAATAACTCTCAACCTTCACAGGGAATATGTACAGATTCCCTTATAAACACTATTGGTGTCCAGGGTTTGAAGGGAGCGATGGTTCAGGAACACCCCAAAAAAGAGAGTAGAAAATGATGGAGCAGCAAGTTCCCACACTTATAAATAAAGTGAAGTCTTGGCTCGATTGAATTGCCTACTTACAACGGGTACGTGGAAAAACAGCATAAACAGGGAACAGGGTGGATGGTAACTCAGGAGGGCTCTTCACTTATGCTCCTGAGGAAGCCGACGTCAGTTCAGCGAAACGCGTTGAGCTATCAACACCTTATGCAGCTGCTCCTGACTTGAAGGTGAAGAGGTTGCCGTGCCGTCCTGTTATCCACTTCTCCCTCCGCTCAATCGGAAGTTGTCAGTCCTCGCCGGACGTGACGTCAGACGCTATCCACCGCGACCCGACTGAGGGAACTCTGAAGTGAATAGCAAGCCTACCACCTTTTCCGGCGTCTCTACTGCCTCAAGTAAAACCTTATGTGCCTGTTACCTATGTACACATTGTGAGTACATTTCTTATGCTTTTTAACAATACAAATTTGTCTATTTGTCCACACCATGGTATCTCCTTGTTGTCTTTTATGAACACCATCCTAAGTGAAGAGCCCTCCTGAGTTACCATCCACCCTGTTCCCTGTTTATGCTGTTTTTCCACTTACCTGTTGTAAGTAGGCAATTCAATCGAGCCAAGACTTCACTTTATTTATAACTATTTGAAAGACTAACCAGCTAAAGTATAAAAGCATATTTATATCTGCGGAGAAGTCTTCTAGGTCACTGAGCTATAACAGCGTGTTTATATCTGCAGAGAAGTCTTCTAGGTCACTGAGCTATGACATCGTGTTTATATCTGTGGAGAAGACTTCTAGGTCACTGAGCTATAACAGCGTGTTTATATCTGCGGAGAAGTCTTCTAGGTCACTGAGCTATAACAGCATGTTTATATCTGCGGAGAAGACTTCTAGGTCACTGAGCTATAACAGCGTGTTTATATCTGCGGAGAAGTCTTCTAGATCACTGAGCTATAACAGCGTGTTTATATCTGCGGGGAAGTCTTCTAGGTCACTGAGCTATAACAGCATGTTTATATTTGCGGAGAAGTCTTCTAGGTCACTGAGCTATAACAGCGTGTTTATATCTGCGGAGAAGTCTTCTAGGTCACTGAGCTATAACAGCATGTTTATATCTGCGGGGAAGTCTTCTAGGTCACTGAGCTATAACAGCGTGTTTATATCTGCGGAGAAGTCTTCGGGGTCACTGAGCTATAACAGCGTGTTTATATCTGCGGAGAAGTCTTCTAGGTCACTGAGCTATAACATAGTGTTTATATCTGCGGAGAAGTCTCCTAGGTCACTTAGCTATAACAGCATGTTTATATCTGCGGAGAAGTCTTCGGGGTCACTGAGCTATAACAGCGTGTTTATATCTGCGGAGAAGTCTTCGGGGTCACTGAGCTATAACAGCGTGTTTATATCTGCGGAGAAGTTTTGCCAAAACTATGTGAAGAAGAGAATCACAGTTTAAATCTGATCTATGAATCACAATTTTATGACTGCTGTGCAGTGCCAAAATGCAATCATCAGCTTATAATTACGCTGTAAATAAACAAGGCTGTGATTATTTAAAGGTGCAATATGACCTATGGTATTTAAACATGAGCTCCATGTGCTGTCCTTTAAAGCAGATTACTTTTTCTATTTTCCCCCCAAGTTTTTTTTTTTTATTGAATAAGGCCAAGAACCTGCAGTAGAGTCACTGTAACTCCTGGTGTGTATTCTCACGCTCCCCACCACGCCGCCAAACAGCACAGAGCTGTTTTATCTCCATACAGGCATACCCCGCATTAACGTACGCAATGGGACCGGAGCATGTATGTAAAGCGAAAATGTATTTAAAGTGAAGCACTCCCTTTTTCCCAATTATCGATGCATGTACTTTATGGCAATCATCATATACGTGCATAACTGATGAAAATAACACATGTGTAACAGGCTCTATAGTCTCCCCGCTTGCGCACAGCTTCGGTGCAGGTAGGGAGCCAGTATTGCTGTTCAGGACGTGCTGACAGGCGCATGCACGAGCTGCCGTTTGCCTATTGAACGAGATGTACTTACTCGCGAGTGTACTTAAAGTGAGTGTCCTTAAACCGGGGTATGCCTGTATATAAGGTTGTTTGAGGTCTACTGATGTCACTAAGGCCCAGATCCCCAACGCGCTGTTATTGACTTATCGGAGCATTAACGTAACAATGCGTTAACTTAAGGGCTAACGGATCTACACAGCTCAGTGTTCATGCTGTTCTCATAACGGACGTTAGTGCTAATGAGATGTAAAAGAGGCGTTCCCTGTAACAACGCCAATCCGCGGAGTTCTGGTACAGTTACTGCAGGGATATAACGTTCTGTTACTGGGAGAGGGAAATCAAGACCTAATTTACTAGTCCAAATGATAGAGACATACATACATACATACATACATACATAAATAAATACATACATACATACATATATACATATATACATACATACATACATACATATATACATATATACATACATATATATATACATATATACATACATATATACATATATACATATATACATACATATATACATACATATATACATATATACATATATACATATATACATATATACATATATACATATATACATATATACATATATACATACATACATACATACATACATACATACATACATACATACATACATACATATATACATACATACATACATACATACATACATATATACATACATATATACATACATACATACATACATACATACATACATACATACATATATACATATATACATACATATATACATACATACATATATACATACATACATATATACATACATACATATATACATACATATATACATACATACATATATACATATATACATATATACATATATACATACATACATATATACATTTTAAGTTATGGTGGGTGAAAAAGGCGACAACCTCCACTGTTGGCATATAGCCAATAAATAATATCCCTTGTGAGCACATTCACACTGATGAGACCCATTAAGGTTGAAACATGTCTGTGAGTGGCTTGACTGGCTTTGCATTTAATCCCATGCGGTGCTTAAAAGCTGTGTGAACAGCAGAGCATTTGCTTATGGGTTCCATGTAAATGGATTTCAGGCAAAAGGTGACACGTGTGCTCATTTGCATGTCATTTCCCAGAATCCCTTGCTGCAGTGGGAGCACTGTATGCTAGGTGATAATGGTTGAAGGGCAGGGTTGCAGACCTGTCCAAGACATGTGAATGTGCTCAAAGTGATTGTTTGTGTGTGTGTGTGTTGTGTTCATGTGTGTGTGGTGTTCCCCTTGCGCTGACTGTCCACACAGTACTGTTGCTGCTAATGTCTCAGGTGGGTGCTCCATTCACCCACTAAGTATTCCTAGCAATCTTCAAAAGATGAGAGAGAGAAGACACAGCGCACCGGAGGTGACTGGTAATAAATGTATTCACAAGACACACAACAAATACACGCACTTACATATACAAATGATACAATCAGCGTCCACTCTATCCAGATGAGAGCCGACAGCCCCAGAGTTCTTGTATATCAGGACAGACCGCTCGCAGCACCCGGAAATGGCGGAGCCGCACAGAACACAGCTGACATCCAGCTGATCCTCTGATGACGTCCCAGCCTTAGTGCCTCGCTGCGCTTCTAGCACGGCACACAAGGCTACAATGTACCAACTTCACAGCCTGCTCAAGTCCCTGCTCCGTGCGAGCAAAAGATCAACCGGCCGCCGCGCATGCGCATAAGCGCAGCAACCTCGCAAGCAGGGGAAAACAGCTGATCAGTGTAACAGCTGAAGGGACGTCTAGCACGGTGATAGAAAAAACAGATATGACAACCTCTACGCGTTTCACACTCACGGGCTTCTTCAGGGATGACGTCACTATTGCCAGGGCTCTTGTATTTATATCAACTGGGTAATTAATTAAACAGCTGTGGCAGAATCAAATAAACTAAAAAGCCTATTTTAAATACAATTGAAGGGAAGCTCACAATACTCATCTGTATCGGGATAACCCCATTGATAAAATTATACAATTAGAATCAACTATATTAATTTATATAACATTAAAAGATATATAATACTATTTATTAAATAAGTAAGTGAATTAATAAGAAACAGGTGCGAACATTGTGAGGTCCCTATGGAGACAAGATTTGGAATTACATATGTATGCTAAAAGGACAAAACGCATATCTAAAGGCGGTGATCACAAAAACAAACACCAAACATTGAATTCCCCAAACTCAAAATAGAGACAAACAAGATTTGAGTGTGTTGCTAAAATATACAGGTTCAATATATGTATATGCTTAAAGACATATTTGTAACAACCCATGGCATAAGTACAAGCCATAGTGTTGTGACAAAAGTCACTAGTAAAAATGATTGTAATATGATATACAGGCATACCCCGGTTTAAGGACACTCACTTTAAGTACACTCGCGAGTAAGTACATATCGCTCAATAGGCAAATGGCAGCTCACGCATGCGCCTGTCAGCACGTCCTGAACAGCAATATTGGCTCCCTACCTGTACCAAAGCTGTGCGCAAGCGGGGAGACTATAGAGCCTGTTACACATGCGTTATTTACATCAGTTATGCACGTATATGACGATTGCAGTACAGTACATGCATCGATAAGTGGGAAAAAGGTAGTGCTTCACTTTAAGTAAATTTTCGCTTTACATACATGCTCCGGTCCCATTGCGTATGTTAATGCGGGGTATGCCTGTACTGCTAAAATCCAGAAATCAGAATTTGTCCATACAGTATATAAGGACATGTTTCCGATTAATGAAAACACAAAATCAAATACAGAAACAAACAATTATATATAACATGCATGAGATTTGAATAGAAGAAACAAACAATTATATATAACATGCATGAGATATGAATAGAGGAAAGAAACAATTATATATAACATGCATGAGATATGAATAGAGGAAAGAAACAATTATATATAACATGCATGAGATATGAGTAGAGGAAATAATACAATTATATATAACATGCATGAGATATGAGTAGAGGAAATAATACAATTATATATAACATGCATGAGATATGAATAGAGGAAACAAACAATTATATATAACATGCATGAGATATGAATAGAGGAAACAATACAATTATATATAACATGCATGAGATATGAATAGAAGAAACAAACAATTATATATAACATGCATGAGATATGAATAGAGGAAATAATACAATTATATATAACATGCATGAGATATGAATAGAGGAAATAATACAATTATATATAACATGCATGAGATTTGAATAGAAGAAACAAACAATTATATATAACATGCATGAGATATGAATAGAGGAAACAAACAATTATATATAACATGCATGAGATATGAATAGAGGAAACAAACAATTATATATAACATGCATGAGATATGAATAGAGGAAACAAACAATTATATATAACATGCATGAGATATGAGTAGAGGAAACAAACAATTATATATAACATGCATGAGATATGAATAGAGGAAACAAACAATTATATATAACATGCATGAGATATGAATAGAGGAAACAAACAATTATATATAACATGCATGAGATATGAATAGAGGAAAACGATGTACATAAATCATTTTGAGAAAAGGTGTAATATCAACCAGGTCATTAAACCCCAATGGGTGCTTGGTTCTTAGTCTGAGAATCCAATACTGTTCCTGCGAAGTAGATACAAGTCCCTATTACCACCTCTGATATTATCTTTTAATGACTCTATTGCAGAAAAATGTAATGATTGTGGATTATCACCATGAACCCGGTGGAAATGATCCAGGAGAAAAGTCAGGGTTTTGCTTTTTCAATACAATTTTTAACTATATTTTTAATATTTGTCAAATGCTCAAACACCCAAATTTTAAGGCACCCAATTGTTTTCCCTACATACTGGATACCACAATCATATTGCAATACATAGATCACAAATTTACTATTGCAATTAATAAATGAATCCACCTTTTAAAGCTCTCATTGGTGACAAAGGACTTGACACACTTCGCAGGCTTCATGGATTCACAAGCTTTACAGCCTGAACACTTATAGCACCCATTGGGCCTTGTAACTTGTTAGAACATGGGATTAGTATTACAGCTGCTCCTGCCTTTATTCTAAAGCGGCGTACGACGAACCGCTCTGAATACCGCGGCCCGACGCGCTCTGTTTTCCAACCGTTTGGCGATTGACTCTTTTTTCGAGCGGTTTTCTATCGTGCCCAGAAAATTGCATTTTAGCATTGTCTGCAATACCGTCTAAAAACTCAAGTGGGCGATCGCGAGCTGTTGTCTTAAAAGTCTAATAGCAATTCAACCTACAATACAGTACACAGAGTTACACTATTTGTGCTATTTTTTCTCACCGAGGATACATCACATTGTGACCATCAATACTAAAGACCCTTGCTAGAGAAGCTTATAACAGCATTTCGTGAACCACATACTGAGTGGGAAAGGCTATTTTAGTGTGAGTTTCCATTTGGCAGAAATCCTAGATGCCAATTGTGGGAAGCTGATTACCCATACAGTTTGTAAGATAATTCACCCTTATTTTAGTCTCTAAGGTAGTTCCATAATAGGAAATGTCCTTAAAGACTTTGATACACAGTCACATGTAGACGAGCGGTTATGCGCGCTCCCGTCTCCTTTTATATGTAATAAGATAGGTTTACCTCTATAGCCACACTTATGTCTGGGTAGCAGAGCTCCCAGGTGCGAAGGCCACTCAGCACTTTGAAGAAGGCATTGGGACGTATTCGGATAAACGGCTTCACTTCTAATTTTTGAAGTTTGCCCAGGATTTTATGGATCTTCTGGTTCATCTTCATGGCAGGTGGTATCCTTGAGAGCAAAACTACAAACCTACAATGGTAGGAAGAATAAAAAAAATGTAAGACAATCAAAAGTAAGCAGTGTACATTGGATGTGCCCAACAGTGAGATGAATGTGGGTGATTTGTTTTTTTATTTAACAGTGTAATTGACCTTTTCTAATGAAATCACCCACTAAGTCAGTGTTTTTCAACCAGGGTTCCCCGGGCATCCCTAAAGAGTTCCCTGCAATTTTCAGGTAATTTGAAAACTGTACCAAATACAGAAGAAGTTACAATGCATCTGATCTCAGACGCGCTATTACAGAGGGTTGGGGTTCCTTACAATGCATGTGATCTCAGACGTGCTATTAGAGAGGGTTGGGGTTCCTTACAATCTCTGATCTCAGATGTGCTATTAGAGACGGTTGGGGTTCTTTACAATGCATCTGATCTCAGAGACGCTATTAGAGAGAGTTGGGGTTCCTTACAATGCATCGGATCTCAGAGACGCTATTAGAGAGTTGGGGTTCCTTACAATGCATCTGATCTCAGACACGCTATTAGAGAGGGTTGGGGTTCCTTACAATGCATCTGATCTCAGACGCGCTATTAGAGAGGGTTGGGGTTCCTTACAGTGCATCTGATCTCAGACACGCTATTAGAGAGGGTTGGGGTTCCTTACAATGCATCTGATCTCAGACACGCTATTAGAGAGGGTTGGGGTTCCTTACAGTGCATCTGATCTCAGACGCGCTATTAGAGAGGGTTGGGGATTACTCAGAATTCACGTAGGGTTCCTTAACCATAAAAAAGTTGGAAACTACTGTTCTAAGTAACCACTTCTATCTTGTGAAAAATAAAGACGGATTGCTTTTTGTTGGGAACACAGGATTATTTATCTATTTAACTAATGATGGTTTAATAATTACTTTGAAAACAACGCTAAAATGTTATCACCAAATGACATCCGTTAAAAAGATTGCAAAACCCCATCCAAAGTATTGGTTTACCATGGAAATGTTAAACGTTTAAACACGTATGTGGAAATAAATACCTATAAGTATATTTTAGTATGGTATAAGTATATTATTTTTTATTTATTTTTTAATGTGTCAATGAGCTTCATTTAACCTATTAAACATGCCACATGTTCATTTCATTCTAGGCAACACTTC
The DNA here is from genome assembly GCF_040206685.1 of Ascaphus truei. Taxonomy (NCBI): domain Eukaryota; kingdom Metazoa; phylum Chordata; class Amphibia; order Anura; family Ascaphidae; genus Ascaphus; species Ascaphus truei. The sequence continues at coordinate 1,805,280 of NC_134495.1, forward strand.
ACATTGAAAGACGCAATCCCACATAGCCGGACAAAAAACATGTTGTAAAGAATGTAACGATCAAATTGTCTTCTTCAAACAATTCTAACGCTAAAATATAAAAATGTGGCTAATTTTATTTCTGTAACAATACATTACAAATAGCTTTATTTCAGGGCCCCTGGGCGGGGGTGTTTCCTTTCCCCCAGTGTACACGCGATGCAGCACATCACTCTTACATTCTTTATTCAAAAAGTAAACATGTCGGTCTTCTCTCACACCTTCATCAGGACTTTCCTTAGCCTGAGCCCACCCTGTCCTGATCAATGAGCCAATAAAGATATGGGGAGAGGGACAGAGGGTCTCTGTCTGGGCAGGGTGACATCAGACTAAAGGGAGCAGCCAGAGTTAACCTAACCCCTCCCAAGTCTCAGCTCACCGTGTTTACATACTAACTTTACAAAATTATTGAAGAATACTTATAGGTGTCAGATTTGGGTAAAAAGTCAGCAATCACCCAGATGTTACCCCTCAAACATGTCGCTGGTAGTAGTGCACTTTGGTCCTGTGAAGGATTGCCCTTTTAACTGTTTGAGTGCCCAAAGACGGGGATCAGGTCATGCTCAGGAACAGGGAAGGATGTAACCTTGTACTTTTGCATCATCAGCCACGCTGCTGTCATGTGATCTCTCCGATGAGCGGTCACATGATCGCAAAGGGCCAGAGGACCTGTGGTCCTATGCAGCCGCGGTGCCTCCGGTACACAAAAGGTTAATGGAGCTGTGCATGATGGTCTCACAAGGAGGAAAACATTGATATTCTCTGAGAAAATCCAGATAACAACCTTTAAAGAAAGGACAAGGCAAAGCCTAACAAGACATCTATATATTCCCGTTAGTCACTCTGATCCCCACCAGTTCTCCGTGTCTGTGTAATCCTTCTCTTCCTTCACATGGCGATACGGTTTCCGGATTTTCTCCAGGTCTTGGTGGTAGTGGCTGATAGTGTCTAAAGATCGATATTTCTGGGTATTGCATTCTTGACGCCTCCTAATATAATAGTCACAGAGCAGTTATAATATATAACTTGTTTGGCTCTATTCATACAACAAAAGAGTAGCCACATGCACCCGACTAACACGATATCAATGGACATTAACGACCGTGCCTAACATTCTGTTTCCCAATATATTAGCACACACACCATATAGAATACTTGTCATTAGGATATATATATATATATACAGTGGTTGACAAATCACCAAAAAATCTACTCGCCACACAAGAAAATCTACTCACCACCTAGTACCAAACGTGTGCTGCTTGGGCCAATATTTATTCGCCCGGGGGTTAAATCCACTCGCCCGGGGCGAGCAAATGTATAGGTTTGTCGAACACTGTATATATATATATATATATATATATATATATATATACATACAGCAAGTCATTCCAAGGCCCCCTCCACTGGTTCTAGTCCTGCAAATATATATATATATATATATATATATATATATATATATATATATATATATATATATATATACAGTGGTTGACAAATCACCAAAAAATCTACTCGCCACACAAAAAAATCTACTCGCCACCTAGTACCAAACGTGTGCTGCTTGGGCCAATATTTACTCGCCCGGGGGTTAAATCCACAAAACAGGGGATCCTGCCAACTGGACCTGCTCCTACGCGTTTCGGCCTTAGCCT